>NW_010143311.1:0-2961 GCF_000699245.1 Pterocles gutturalis
TGGGGTGGGCTTGCCGGTTCTGGCGAAAGCTGGGAAGTGGGTGTGCTCTGATGCGTTTGGCATTAACGTAAATGTCAAACGTGCGAAGGGCTGTGAGGTCGCTGTCCCTTGCCCGAGCTGCGGGCAGAGTAAAACGTGAAGGCTTGTGGGGATTTCTCTGACACTTCTGCGGTTCTAGAGGAATGCTGCTTCCTTTTTTTGGGAGGCTGAAGCTCCATGGAGATTGAAGGGTGTGCCTCATCCACTCATATGACTGAAGTCTGAAACAATCCATTAAAAATCTGATTTCCTCCTTCGCAGAATGTACTTGTTGGTGCATGAGAATTTTTCCTTTAGGGGATAATTTTGTATTGTCCTTGTTCCAGGCAAGGAAACGAACAAGGCAAAACTTGGTAAATCTTTTCCATCTCTATCCTTGGAGATGCCTGCAGCCTGATAATAGGTTACTCTGGTATTTCCTTCCTCCCTGGGAACGCGCATCTGGAAAGTCATAGCCTTTCCAAGCCTGAAGTGCAGAAGAGAGCTATGCAGCTGAGCGGCTTTCCTCATTTTGCCCAGCGCGCGTGCCATTGCTGGCTTCCACACAGCAGATAAGCAACTCTGTAGTGCGTAAAGTCCGTGGAGGTGTTTGGCTTCATCTGCAACGCTTCAGGCGAGTGAATTGTGCATGTGTTTTGTGCTTACGTGCATGAAACGGGAATATTCTTCCAAAACAACGCTTAATGCCTTTGATTAGTACAGAGATAATTGCAGAAAATGGGAGGAGCATTCCCTGCCATTGGAATGGTCACTGGAAAATAGGTGCTGCAGCTGTTTCCATTCACAGTCCCTCCTGTTCATGGTACCTGTCTCTTGCAGTACCAAACAGTCAATTCCTATCACCCCTAGCAAGCAAGGAACCAAGACCAGGTAACTAACACAAGCAGCTCATTATCTCAAGAGTGGAAATAGGTTGGAAACAGCACCAGGGCAAGGTCTTAATGGGCAACAAATAAAGGGGAGTTCTTTATCATTTAGCCACTTACTCCTTCCTGTATATGTTTTTTTTAAACACTATCGTGTTTAAATATTGTAATCTGCTGCTGAAACAGGTTTTATTTCTTACTAAGTTGTTGGAGTGCTTGCATTTATCCTGGGGTCAGCTAATTAAGTCTGAAATTATAGCGATTTAAATATGTGGTTCTTTTTTTCCTGTTCACCATTTTAGTATCTGGTTTCTTGAATATGTCTTTGTATGACGGAGTTCTCTGAAAAATTGAGGTTTTACTTTGTCAGAGTTGCAAAGGCCTATCCTTCCAGAGGTTTTAAGTTGCTTTCATGTATGTACCTTACCCCCCCAAGGCTTTAATTTTGAGAGAGAAATAGGACAGCATGGGGCTGTCTCACCTTGCGTATCCTTTCTTAAGCTTGCAACCACAAAATTAGTATTAGCATTGTGGTTTACTTATTGGTTTACTTAGCTTTTGCTGTAACACTCCTTGCTGGAAAAGCAAAAAGAAATAGAACTCTGAAGCTATGGTTGTAAAGATAAGCATCTTACCACTTTTAAAAAGCAAGTTGGGAAGACATAACAATGTAGGGAAGTTAGTGTAGTAAAACTTGGTGTGAAATTGTATGGATGGGGCAGGGTGCTATTAGCAAAAAAAGAGTTGATTTTCATGCATATACATGATCTGATGCATATACTGCATCTCTTCCTGTAGACAGTGGAGCCATTAACATTTTACTTCTCTTCTAAAGAATGCTTTTCAGACTCCTGGCATTTTGCTGTTTTCTCTCTGGATGCATTTTTTTTTCAGATAGCTGGTCCTTAATCCCTTTTCCTCCCTATATACCCCAGGCTTGGAGGATTTAACTTTACTTCACTTCAGCTCTTGACTCCACAAAACTCTCAGTGCTGCTTCAGAGTGTTCTCTCACGTCCAATGTTGTTCTGCAATTAAGAAGGCCCAAGCAGTAGTTGAGGTGGGGTTTCCACAGCCTTGCAGAGAAGGCTGATGGAAAATATGGCATGTGGAGCTTCTACAGTGGTGGTGATTTTGGTTCCCAGCCTTGTTCTGCTGGGAAGAAATGTTTGGTGCCTCCTGCTTAAATAGGGCATATAGGAAGAATTAAAACCTCAGTACTTGCTCCCCACCTATCTTGGATAAATTTTGGTATATAAAGCTAGTGGTTCCTTGCAGGAGACAGGTATATTATGCTGCTATGAGTGATTCTGAACTAAGAAAATATGTCTTTCAGGTTGAGGTAAAAAGAAGTGAAATTTCCATCCTTCTTCCTGAGTCCCAGAAGGAAACAGAATTGTTAGTGAATGCAACACCACCTGCACCTCTGCTTCAAAGTTCACATGAGTTACCAGACTGTGTCATACCTGCCAGGAAGACACAGCTTCCAGACAGTAAGTGAAACTTCCCCATCCTTCCCTCCTTCCCCAGGCAAATGAGAACCTGATTGTGCAGATGTGGCTAGGAGGATGTTGGAGAGACCTTACCCAGTGTACATGACTTGTATATATACTTCATGCATGGTACAAAGGCAGAAGGACGCCCAGAGCCTGTGACCATGTATATGCTCAGCATTACACAAGGCCTTTCTGTTGTCCCTTTTCCCTACCAGCAAAATGGATTGTTGTATCTGGTGACATGCTGTCAGTCTTTATGGCTCTGGGATGGTGACCCAGAGCATTCTTTTGTCAGGAATGTGTGGCAGCAAGGCCCTAAACTTGTGTGCTCTGCTCATAACTTTATACAAGAGCATATGGAAGCATTCCCATTGCTTTTTTCAGGGGTAAGAGCAAGTCTGTACAGCACATGAGTCTGTGTGACTACTCTGTAGCAAAGACCTGAACAGGAGCAGGCAATGCATGGATCCTAAGGCACCATCCAGCCTTGGATTATCCACGTTCTCCTTGAGGCTGCACAGTCCTGGTTCTCACACTATTTCTCTCTTTTCACAGACCCTG
>NW_010143311.1:2992-5392 GCF_000699245.1 Pterocles gutturalis
TGTGGTGGATCACGTACCACCATTTTGGTGGAAAGAGTTTGTGAAGTGTCTGGGTCTGAGTGACTATGATCTAGGGTGAATTGAGATGGAGCATCGGCATTTACAGGATGCCCAGTTTGAAATGCTTAGACTGTGGAAACTGCAGATGGGCCGTGCCGCACCTGTGGAGCACATCAGCTGTGTTCTCAACCAGATGGAGCTGAGTGGCTGAAGCTATTCAAGAGGCTTTGCTAAACCAGAACTCTCCTCAACCTTGCAGCCATCTTTAGTCTTATTTCTGCTTTAGCTGCCCTCGCTATGACTGTTAAAAGATGATCATAACTCCCTTCCTTTTCTATCTTCCTCTTCCCATACCTTCCTATCTTTCTAACCCTCCTCAACTGGGTTTGTTGGAGACGGCAGCAGATGATGCTGGAGGAAGGATGAGGTTTGCTTCTCAGCCACCATGTAGTTCAATACCTTTAAGCCAAGACAACAACTCTTTTCCCAAGGAGGTAAAGCACTTCATAAAGGAAGTGGTGTGTGGACTCTGACCAACATAAAAACAGGAGCTCAGAGTGACTTGATAGATCTATGGACAAGTAGTTGCTGAAAGAGGTGCTCTACCCACCGCGTGGTGGGTGAACTTGTAGGGTGACTTGGTTAAGCTGGCTGTTCAGATGGTAATGTACTCGCTCACTTTTTGCAGATCTATTTTTCTGCAAGATCAGACAGTTCAACTGGCTCACATTGCAGCCCTTTGATTGCTAAATCTGACTCAAGGGAAGTGGTAGGATGTGCCTGTTTCTCAGAGCGGGAGAGGATTGCCCCCTTTCGGTATCAACTAGCTATCGCTGTGGCAAGAGACGGAGATTCAGAAGTGGTAGCTCTGTGAGAAATGAGAGGACATTATCCTTTCCACACCCTAATTTCCCTCAGGTTCAAGAGGAATAAGGATTCCAAGCCAGTGAGTCAGAGGAGAGGGTTGGTGCTTTTTTATCTTTTTTTTTTTTTTTAAATTGGACCTAGAAACCATGTAAGTTAGCATTAACAAAACACCTGCCTGTGAGTTTGTTCAAGTGCAGAGGGGAAAGGAATGCATGTGTCTGTCTGGGTGAGAAGATACTTATGTACCTAGTAGTGTGAGTGCCTCTGCAAATCTGTGCTTGCACACAGGTTGGTAGGCTTGTGTCTACCTGCTTACCTATCTCTGGATGATTTGCTGAGTCTAATTGCAAATGGGACTGTGTATGTGTACATATATGTATTTTTAGCAACTGTTCAATAACTTCACACTACTTGCTGGACTGCAATCTGTGATTGCTACTTGGGTGTAGGAGGCATTTGGTACCATGTCTAGGCTCTCACTATCGCTTTCTCGCAGGTATTACCCTGGGTGAAGCAGAAGTAGCAAAAAATCAATTAGCCTGCATCAGGTGCAGGTTGTCCACACACTTGTAATGTGGATTTTTTTTTTTTTTTTAGTCACTCATCCCTTGACCTGAAACTTTCTATTGTAAATACACCAAATGTTCTGAATTAAAATTCATATTTTTACCTCTGCCTCCCTTCTGGTTTTGTCCATATTAACTTCTCTTCTGTGACTGTGGGTGGGGGTAGAGAAAGGGGAACAACTTCCAAAAGTGGCAAGAGTGGGCTGCAAGAATGGATGGGCTGATGGTCTGATTAATTTTTTTTTTAAACAAGTTTTTATGAACTTTTGTATGTTAAACTTAGGTGCCCTTAAGTCACAGGAAGCTGGCTGAGGTCAGGAAGTAGGACTGAAATTAAATCTTGGTTGCAGGTCTTCTCAGATATTCAAGAGTCAAAGGGGATGGTAGCATCTTTAAAGTGATTTTTTTAAACAATATATAAGGTATAATAATAATAGTATAGTAATAAGTATAATGAGTCATTTTGATTTGTATTTGGCTTTTTAAAGAGGAAGATATCTTTAAAGAATAATAATAGGTTGTACTTTATTGCTAATCTTACAGAAGCATGTTTTTGTCTGAGGAACCAAAGTGTTAAGGCAGTAAGGACCATTCCTACACCACCAATGAGAAAACTTGGAACCTTTAAGTTTGCAGCAGTCAGTGACAAAGCCAGGGTCAGAAGTCAGTTTTAATTCCCAGTTTGAGGTCTGGTATTGCTATGCCTACATACTATTTGAACTGAGGCTGATTTTTTTTTTTTCCACATTGAAGGAGGCAGTACAAAGCTCACTGCAATACACTTTGTCTTTCATCATCTATGTTCGATAAGCACAGCAGTACGGTAACTACTAGAAGTACACGCTTTAGCTGTGAAACTATACTTAAAGTGGGGAAATTCTCAGAAATCTCCCGGTGAGTGATCTAAGCCTTCCCCCCTGCATCAAACCGTGTACAAATCCCGGTACTGTAAAGTGCGCCCTGCAAG
>NW_010143311.1:5423-5743 GCF_000699245.1 Pterocles gutturalis
CAGCAGGCCCCAGGCCACTGCTCGGTTCTCAAGTGACTTCCTGCACCAATTACACAGAAATCCAGGACGCTGAGGCGTTCCCGAGAATGTTAAAGATCTCTGCGAGGTAACGACGGCGACCGGCGCAGGTGATACGTGTGACACGAAAGCAGCGCAGGCTCCTCACGCTGCCGAGCCCGGGCAGAGCAGCTGCCAGAAAAATGGAACTTGGAGCTGTTTACGTGATTTTGTTTTTTTTCTATTTATTACTCATCTAACTCTAAAGCGATGCTGCCCGCAAATAACACATTTAGACTATGAAATACGCTGGTCGTTTCTCT
>NW_010143312.1:0-438 GCF_000699245.1 Pterocles gutturalis
GAAGTCCAGTGTTGCAATTCTGCTCTGTAATCTATTACAGCTACATGAGATCCTGAACTCCACCACTCCATCCTTGGTCACTGCAACCAAGGCTGCCCTCAACCTTCACCTCTTCAACCAGACCCTCCTTATTCGTGAGAATAAGATCTAGCAGCGCTTCTCTCCTAGTTGGCTCATCCACCATTAGCATCAGGAAGTTATTGTCAGTGCACTGGAGAAAGCTCCTGGACTGGGGGCTGAGTAGGCCTTCCAGCAAATATCAGGGTAGTTGAAATCCCCAACAATAACTAGGGCCTGTAACTGTGAGGCTGTCTCGACACCAGTCTCTCAACCAATTATTCATTGCTTGTCTTTTCCTAGTCCACCCCATGTCCTGCATCTCCCCAGAAGGTATAGAACAGAAAATGACTTGCACACCTGCTCCTTGAACTATTCGCC
>NW_010143313.1:0-226 GCF_000699245.1 Pterocles gutturalis
CTGGATGCAGTACTCCCAGTGGGGTCTCAAGAGAGTAGAGTAGATGGGGAGAATCACCTCCCTCAACCTGCTGGTCACATTTCTTTTGATGCACCCAGCATGCGGTTGGCTTTCTGGGCTGCAAGCTCACATTGCTAGGTCATGTTCAGCTTTTCAATGACCTAACACCCCCAAGTCCTTCTCCTCAGGGCTGCTCTCAAGCAATTCTCCTCCCAGCCTGAATTTG
>NW_010143313.1:299-1822 GCF_000699245.1 Pterocles gutturalis
ACCTCTCAAGCCTGTCAAGGTCCCTCTGGATGGCATCCCTTCCCTCCAGCGTGTCGACTGCACCAGACAGCTTGGTGTTGTCAAACTTGCTGAGGGTGCACTCGATCCCACTGCCCATGTCTCCAACAAAGATGTTAAACAACACTGGTCCCAATACCAACCCCTGCTAATTGCCACTTGTCACTGGACATCGAGCCATTAATTGAAATCCTTTGAGTGCAACCACCCAGCCAGTTCCTTATCCACCAAGTGGTCCTTCCGTCAAATCCACGTCTCTCAAATTTAGAGACAAGGATGTAATGTGGGACAGTCTCCAACGCTTTGCACAGGTCCAGGTAGATGATGTCAGTTGCTCTTCCCTTATACACTGACGCTGTAACCCCATCGTAGAAGGCCACCGAATTTGTCAGGCACGATTTGCTGAACAAGCCACAAAAGGAGCTGGAATAAAACTTGTAACGGTGTTATGCTTATGTGCCAGAAAAAGTAGAGACAAAGGGACAGAGAGAAAGAGGGAGAGAGAAAAAAGGAAAGGAAACTCAAGAAGAGAAGGGAAATGAAAAAGAGATAAAAGATGGAAAAGATTCTGTAATTATATCATCACCCTTGGATCCGGCAATGTTCTCTGCTTGAAGTCCTGATCCTCACATGGTAGGTGCACAGCTTCCCGTTGTCATTTCATCTTTTTATAGACAAAAGTTCCCAGGTCTCCACCTAACTTTCTTCCATTAGCATAAGATGCAACAGAGGTGTCTCCTTAATTTCCCTAGGAAGCAGAGAGGGGTGTCCCCTTAATTTGCATGGGAAGGTTAGATTAACTTTGGCCGGACTTTACTTGTTGGCCCCTTAGAGGTGGAGGGGGTGGTACCCTCATCCTATCACTGCACTCCCTGACAAAGAGTGCCTCCCCATCTTTCCTGTAGGCCTCCCAACCCCTCCCTCAAGCTGCTGGTCACACTTCTTTTGATGGGACACTGTTGGCTTTCTGGGCTGCGAGTGCACATTGCCGGGTCACGTCCAGCTTCTCACCAACCACTACCCCCAAGTCCTTCTCTACAAGGCTGCTCCAAATCTCTTCATCCCCCAGCTTGTATTGATAACAGGGGTTGCCTTAATACAGGTGCAGGACTTTGCACTTGGCCTTTTTGAACCTCATGACGTTCACATGGGTCCACTTCTTGAGCTTGTCCAGGTCCCTCTGGATAGCATCCCATCCCTCAGGCATGTCAACCACACCTGTAAGAGTCAGTTAGAAAATCAGCTTATCTCAACCTTGTCATTAAGGACATGACACCCCCAGTTAGACTATAGGGTCCTTTCCTATGGATTTGATGCGGCCTGGGAGCAAGACTCATCCTGACAGGCCTGTTGCAGCAAAGTTACGATATCATGAGAAAATCCCCAGGGTAAAAGTAAAACACAATTGCCACTTTCTGAGACAAAGGCGCGGCTGGCGTGCAAAGGACTTGTTTCCCCGGCAACGCACCCTGGTACTGGTACAAGATGGATTGATGGGGGACGGA
>NW_010143313.1:1862-21533 GCF_000699245.1 Pterocles gutturalis
GGAACAATGAGCTGCAGGTGCCACGGCTAGCCAACCAGAAAGATGGCAGACACCGTGCCAAGCACTGTGACGAAATTACCCTGAGGATAACTTTGCTTGTTATAATGTCATTATAATACCAAAACACACCTCCATCCCAAAGGCTACCCGCCTCCAAGGTAGAGGAGGAGCAAGGTGTGTAGTTTAGCATAAAAGGTCATTCCTTAGCAACCTAAAGTTGAAGCCTTCCCTGCCAAGGATCGAGGATGATCGATCAATCGTTAGATCGATCGTTAGGACCAGCGGGACGCTGCTGGCTCCGGGCCCGGGGGACGCCTTGGACCCGCGGTGGTAGCTTAATCCTCTTTTCCCCTTTTTACTTACTTTTCACTCCCTTTATCTATCGCACGTCGCTTACGGACACAAAATAATAAAGTTTTTGCTGTTTAGCTGAAGCTAACCCCTTTTGGTGTGGTCGCCTTAATTTTGCACTTAGAGATCTCAGCAAAGAACCATCACGAGTCCTTAGTGGACCGTGACAACACCACACAGCTCAGTGTCATCTGCAAACTTGTTGAGTATTTTGTATATACTTAGGTGTTTATTGCCATACTGAGGATGACACAGTTTTGCTTTCAGAAAATTATATTTAATTACATATAGATTGCACATTAATCCACTATCAAAGAATAGGTCTAGTATAGGTTTAGAATAACATTCTTATTTTAAGGAAAAAATATAGCATTTTATAAAGAAATTGGTCAAGTGTTTCTTGGAAGGGTCCAGATATAGATTTTTTTATCAAATTTACACTTTAGGATTAATTTTCCATATAACTGATATTATAGTTCATTTTGTGTGGTGTGTCTCTGGAGGTTTCCATGTGCATGTGGGTGAACTGCATTTATTGACCAAAACTGAGGCCTCTTGTAGGTAAAGCAATTTTAATCTAAAAGAATTTTTCTATTTTCAGGGAAAATAGTCAAATTACTTTAATCTGTAGGTTCTCTGTCTTATTTTAAGTCCTGGCACTGGTTTTGGGTTTCAAGCCCTGGAAGTCAAAACTATATAAAATACATGTATATAAAATATATTTTAAGGAACAACGTAATATTCACTGTGGCCTGATCTCACTATAAGAAGTCTGGATTCCAGATGTGTTTGGCCAGTGTGTGGCACTTCTCCACACCACTTAGCTCACATATGTTCTGATTGTTTCATTATACCAGTTCTATATCCTCACCAAGAACGGAATCTCTAAGTTCATGACACTTGTTTTCTAAATGCCTCCTGTAATAATTTTTAACTGAAGTAGTAACTCTTCCCCCTCTTCTTGAGAAAGTATGTCTGGACAAAGGCTGATGGGATAAACTGCCTTGTCTACCCACAGAAACAGTGACCATCCAAGAGAAAAAATTAGTATGTTAATTGTGGTTTTTCTCATCTGCCCTCAGGACAGAGAAGGAAACACTACAGGAGTTCTCATTACTGAAACTTGATTCAGTACCTGATAGCTACCATTCACCTTCTCGCTGATGATTTGTGTAGGCGTTAGGCTGACAGGTGTGGAGGAAAGAGCACTGATGTTCAAAGGTAAAGCCACCCTTACCTTCTGCAAAAAATACAATGCAACAGGAAAGGTAACACAACCTAGTAAAGTTGATTGTCTTTTCCTGAGGTCATTAACTTGATCTTATGGCAAACAAAGTCAATTATAGTCTTTTTGTTGTTCAGGCATTTCCATCTTGGGCTCTTGAGATGTTGCCAGCCATTCTTAAGGTTAAAGGAGAAAGAATGCAGTGAGGGAGACATTTTACCCAAAAAAGCATATTCAGCTGAGTCAAAACTTTGCACAGAAGTATATAATACAAACTGAATGCTTTAAAAAAGCACAAACAAAAGTTTTATATTGTCCCCTACAATAAGACAAAACAAGTTATTCCAAGTGTGAACAAACACTTCCTTCAACCAATATTATTTTGAACATGGAGAAATTTGACCAGAAATGAAAGTAAGAATTTTGAGGTAGCTTCCAAGCCTTCCGTAAAATTAGGTTAATCATTTATTTGTAGTTCCCGCCTAAAAAAAAAAAAAAAAAAATTACAGAAATGTCTTATTTGCAAAATCAAGGCCCTATATGCCTTTTCTTGTAGTCAAATAAATACTGTCTCAACTATGAGTTCAAATAGTCTTCCCTGGTTGTGTACCTCAAAAAGAACTGGTATGGCTCACCACCTCATGGAAATGGAAAAAAAAAGTTTTCTTTAAAAGGACAAGATAAAATAAAGAGCAATACTTGGTCAGTTCTGAACTTTAACTTCTCTGAGTTATACTTATTTAAACAATCACAATCCAGCTGAAACCTTGTCTTTAGACCTTGTCTAGAGTTTTCCCTTTTACTAACTGCAAAGTAATAACTACATCACATGACAAGACCTTATGTCTTCACACATGACTCTCCTTTCTGGTTGATGTCCGCTTACACAATGCAGTGCCTCAGAAAACAATTTGGTTTTGGAGATTTAGAGAATCCTTGTGAGCTTCTGCTGCTATTTCCAGAAACATTCACTGTTTCTACCATTTCTCGTGATGAATTAAATGCTGAATAGCTAGTATGAGATTTGTATGAACAATCAGTCCTCAAAGGCATTGATCTGACAGACAGTACTTGGAAGATATTGTAGCATTATGAAACACTAACTCTAATTCCATTTTAGCCCAAGTGGTTCTCAATATTAGATCACACTGTCTGAGGTGCTGTAATTTTGCTGGTCTGAAGATCAGTAGTAGTTAGATGCAACCTGCAAGGTACTTCTTTGCCTTTGTCATCCAAATCTCATTTTAAGAGTTGTACAATGTTAGAGCTCAAAACACTTCAAATTATTGGGCCCAGACAAACTCTAATATCAGCCATTCTTATATCTGTCAGAATATTGTCCACCTCAAAGAAAGATAACTCTTACGTGCAGATTAAAAAAAAGTGTATTGTCCCTACAGGTGTTCAAATCCAGATTCCTCCAGCCATTTCTGATGAATGTTCTGATCTCCGTTCTCTTCTGGTATTCCCATAGTAACCTCTGAATGCCTCTCCATTTGCATTGATATTTCTTTCTGTTGGATAAAAATTGCATTATGCACAACATCTGCATTCAATGGTATTACAAATTCAGAATATTGTCACAAGCATGTTCCTTTTTAGTGTATCTGGGATTAGAACAGATTACTTTATCAGGTGACTGGAGTACAGAGATCATATGAGCTACCCTCTCAATGTCAAAGTTGCTCACAGGCAAATTTACCTAGTTGTTCTGAGCCCTAATTTTGTTACTTGTCACCGTGCAAGACGATATGACTATGTACCTAAGGTTTATGTCAAAGTCACAGTATAGCTTTCAAGGGTTATATTTATTTGTTGGATAGAACAGATTATCTCAGCACCATTCTCTATAGTCCTCTTAATTCTTACAGTATGTCCAAAGCCAATGTCTTAGCTATTTCAGGTGTCAGCAATATTTGAGATCCTGATACGTTCCATATGTTTTGTTCAATTTGTCTTTCCTAGAAGTGCCATCAACAGTCATCTCAGACACTTGTGGTAATTGTCTAGACAGTAATTACACAGCTATGATGAGGTCTTCCTGTCAAAGGTATATTCAGTGCTTGTAACAGCTTGGGGACAGAAGTCTCTTCTTTCTCTGTCAGTGAGATTAAATACATTTTTTGTGGTGATCATTGATTGCTGTGATTTTTTATTTATATATTGAATATAAAGACCCTTAAATAGCAGTTTATGCAGTTCTAGGGTGGAGGGAGATACAGAATATAAGTTTGTTGGTGATGCGCTTATCTTTACATTCTGCCAGTCCATATGTGATGGCCACAGGGGGTATTATTAGTTACTTTGCACACCATTGCTGGTGAAAAGGCTGCCAAAGGATTTTTGCACAGAAATTATGGTAAATATGGCACCTTTTGGGTCAAATTTTGTCAAATAATTTTGGCCAGAAGTGTCACAGAAATTACTTTGAATCTTGAGAATAAGGTATTTGGCTTTAGTCCAGTTCTGGAGCTCTTGGGTTTTTATTTTCTGAGAAGATGACTGTAAAAAAGAAGAGGAGCACAGACTGCTCTTTGGAGCCTGCCCAAGGCTTGTGGAATGAACTCCAGGTGCAAGTTCAAAACACTCCAATCTTCTCATTTGTAATATTATTATATAGCACACGCACATCAGTTTTTTTCCATAAATTCATCTTTGAGAAGGTAAAATAACACAAAACTTAACAACCCACACCTCTTGCCTCACAATTCAAATTGTGATTCATGAATTGAGATGATCGATGGTTTCTGTCAGAGTCTGCAATCACGTAGGCATATTTATACAAAAAACAAAAAACAATATTTGCACATCAGGTTTTTTTTCCATAAATTCATCTTTGAGAAGGTAAAATAACACAAAACTTAACAACCCACACCTCTTGCCTCACAATTCAAATTGTGATTCATGAATTGAGATGATCGATGGTTTCTGTCAGAGTCTGCAATCACGTAGGCATATTTATACAAAAAACAAAACACAATATTGGAAGGCATACATTTTTGCCCTGGGAGAGGAGATGGCATAACAGCTCGCATTCTCAGTTGTTAGGTATGTTGCTGAATGCACTACTAGAAGATATTTCAATATTGCAGTGCAGGTACAATAATAAAGCAGGACAGAGTAAAATTAATAAAAGGCCTGCAGAGGTTCTGAACAAATGTACATAGGATGGACAAAAATCCTCATTACAGTTTTCTGTTTCAATGATGTTTCCCCCAAAAAAACGTAGTTTAGACACACCTGTACCTTCTCATTACATGTTGCAGGAGAACCAGGCAAGAGGAAATCTTACCACATCTTCTAGAGCACAGTTCACTCTGTAACTTCACTGGAGTTATAAGGGTACAGATCATTGCCTGACTAGCACATTTTTTTTCTCTAACTCACACAATTACAGTGACAAGAAACATTGAATGTGCCAGCCAAGGAGCTCCATTAATGATAGCCACACTAACATTGCAAATATTTGTTTTCTGGTTTGCCCAGTTGACTAAAGACTTGTAATTTGCCATGAGATAAGCTAATATCTGAATTTACAACACATCAGCTCTTCCAAAATAAACACATCTGTATATGGTTTTTTCCTGTAGCAGGTACACAGTTGGGGTAGATTATGTTGCATGCATTGTGGAGCCTCCTCTTATTTTCCATAAGAATGTGCACATCTACTAAAACATAGCCAATGACTTGCAGATCTCCACCAAAAACTTTCCCTTTGATAACTTGCCCACAGATTTATACATGTAATATCCCATAACTGACTATTGTGAAGGGAGCCAGGGTGATCAGTCCTTAAAATTTTGTCCCATTGACTGGGGATATGCTGAAACACTTTGAGATAATACTCCTCTGAAGATTTTCTCTATCCTGTCAACTGAGATCATTGTCCTGTAGTCTCCACAAGCTTTCTGCTCTCTTCTGACTTCACCACAAACATTGCGGATACTTTTTTCACAGTTTTTTCTTAAAAATGACCCACTGCTCTAAATGTAATATTGCACCATTCCAATTGCAAGTAATATCATATGCGCCAATGTAGTGAGAGAAAGAAGACAGACACACTCTACCTGGTGGTGTGTCCCATCTGTGGTTAACCAAGTTTTGATATTATCTGAAGGATGTGGAACAGGCACGGTTATAGCTTCCAAGCATCTGTACCTACAAGAAAGTGACACCGACACGCAACTCTTAAATGTCTGCAGCAACACATCAGTCAATAATGCTTTGTAATAGATACACCAATTAGACAAGCATCTACCATTTCTAAAGCCATTCTACCCTTTTTGTTTCACTGCAGACACTTTTCTCAACATTTTTCCCAGCTGTTCTGCAGCCTGAATGGTTTTTAGCCTGCTAGAGATTTAAGACCTGTATGGATATGCACAAACATATGATTTCCAAGCAAAGCGAGAGCTTATGGCACACTACTATGTCTATAGCTAAAAAATTGGTCTTACATTTTAGTCTCATAACTAGAAATATTACCTATAAAGTGCTATAATCAAAGAAACACTGGATGACAGGGAGTAGGCATAGCATCAGAAATATCTTTTAAGTCACTTGCTGAGGTCTGGCAGAATTTGGGTTTCAGAGCGAGTGGTGTCTGCACAGAACCATGGAAATATTTTGTTTCACTACAAAGGATTATTTGTTGGTTTTGAGTAGTATGTAAATTTTCCATTGAAAAAATCTACCAGCTGAACTGCTCTCTTGAGGCCAGAGACACTCCTCATTATTTGACCAAAATATTGTTTTATGTTTAGATGCAGATAGCTTTCAATTACATGTGTTGTTAGCCCCAGGGAAAACTTTTTATTCTTTATTTTTATATTAGCTCTTTCATATCAATAGTTGTTTGAGTCTTTGTTTACTGAAAGAAGATGGAGCACATGATAACTTTTTTTTTTGTAATTAGGAATAATATTTAATGATTAATTAAATAATCAATTTATTTTTAACAGGTATTACATTTACATACTGTACTTCCATATACTAAGGCATCTTGAGTTACCATTCTATCATGAACAAGTTTATTTTTCAGTTCAAGAGAGCCTTCTCTGCCATGTCAATAGGAAAGCTATGTAGCCAGGCAGAAAAGTAGTGGCATGGAGGCAGCTGGCTGCGTTAATTGTTGGTGGGTGTAGGACCACTACTATTACTTTGCTGTACTAATAGTGCATCAGCCTGTCTTTCCTTTTTTTATTTATTTCCTGTAAACTGTCCAGCTTAGAGTAAAAGAGTACTCCTGGTAGTACCCATGGATTATGAAATGAAGTTGGACAATGTGGCAAATGCAGTTCATCTTCAGCATGATTAACATTGGTGGGTCTGAATGCAGAACCTCCAAAAGCATGGGGCAAAGTCACACTGAGGGTGCAAAGGTAGCAGTCAAAGATTTAAAAATATAATTTGTAGTGGCAGAAAGACATTTGAGCATAAGGTGTGGGACTAGAGCTCCAGGGACTGTGATGGGAGCTGTGAGATGACAATGATAATGCTCAGTATCTTATGTTAAGTCTCAACACCTAGCAGTCCTTTGTCAGAGCAATAATAAGAAATGCACAGTTAACTACTTCTTGTAAACATAATTTATCTGAGATGATCTGTGTCTGACTTTAACCCATTGTATGGTTTGTTTGCCCTCACCCTGACATCTCTTCCACCAGAACTTTATATTGCCTTCTAGAAATGTACATTACCTTCTACATGCGCCTATCACCAAACCTCCAAGGAAAATCAGGATACAGAACAGCGTGAGGCTTAGCAGCATGACATCCACTGTCTTTTCTTAAAAGAAGAGGGTAAAGTAATGTTAATAATGTGGGAAGTTCATAAATGGATGAATTATATATTGACTTATAAATATTGCACTATTCCTGAAAGGCTACAGATCTAAAGAAACATTTTCTGGAGCTTTTTAGGGGAAACAGGGGCTTCTGACTTCACCGCTCCTTCCTCCTCCTTTTAGCCCTCAGCCTTGATGCTGCCTTGATCCAGCACTTTCCCTGGTTTTCTCTGCTCCAGTAGACTCCATCCCCTCCTTTCCCTGAATTTCTACTCTCACATGCTGAGTATGGCCTGTCTTCATTCAGTCTTGATTCCTCTGGATATCGGACCTCTCTGTCGATCTGCTGTTGACACACCTCTGCTGCCCCAGCTGCTTCTGGACTCCTGCTGTTGCCACCTCCCATCTCCATGCACCATGAGTCCCCTGCCACTGCCTTCTCACCCCTTCACAGCTGTAACTGCTTTAAGACAAAATGAAAATAAAAGCTTTTTGTCAAACTAAATGTTCTCTTTGACTCAAGAAGCAACGTTTGGTTTTCATTATATTTACCTTTTTTAACCCTGCTATGCATAGTCCTAAAGAAATGCCAGCAAGACATATTTATCTGTTCAACAAATACTACTGCTCTGTACCTTGAATTCCTTCCTCCAAAGTACCCCAAAGACCAAGAAACAATGTCTTGGGTTGACTCAAAAAAGTATTTTTGGCAAATTTTATTTTTTGTTTAATACCTAGCTTTAAAACTAGACACAGTTTGGACTGCTTTGAACCAAGTACTTTGAAGAAAAACAGGCAAGAACAGCTCTTAAAATGTTAATAGTCTGAGGCCAGTTTTACACAATGGTGGTAGGATCAATCTAGATCAAACTCAAAGAACAAAAGAATTGTACAATGGTTCCTAGTTTGAACCCATCTGTAGTTTAAACCAAGGATATTATTAATTTCCACAAATTTGATATGAAATCAAGGAAAAGCTCACAAACCTCTGTGCAGAACTGTGTATAAGAATAATCTTTATGTACTACTAAAATACCAAACTATTCTTTAGTAACTTTAAGATGAAAAGGGATATTTTCCCTTCCAGTCTCCTGAGATGAGGGCTCAGAAAATATATTCTGAACAGTTTATGGATAATGTAGTAGATACTATTTTTTCAGAGGCAATTCTTCTAAACCCATATCACATACACAGCTGAGAGAAGAGGAAGAAATGCTCTTTACATCAGCAAAACCACAAAGAGGTTTAGTTCTCTTACTTTCTTACCTCATGCATTCTGGAAAAGAGGAAGAAAAAGAAGCACATATATTCTTTTAGGTAGATAATTTTATGGTGGGTTTTTTTTTTCAGATGTAAATGCTTAAACTTAGTCACAAAAACCCGTACTTTGAAACCAAAACAAGTGGCTTGGTTTGCAAAAATGCAGAACACCTCAGAGTTACTCTTAACTTCAAAGCAATCCATGAATGCTCAGCAGCTCTAAAAAAATTAGACCAATTATTTCAAGTTTCTATATATGAATAAAGCTGATCAAACTTTTTTTTTTTTAGCAGAAAGTTTCTAAACAGCTCTGTTCATTTTAAATTGTGGAGTTTTTCCAAGGGCATATGCTAATTCCAATGGAAAATGAATGTGTTTCCCATGAGAAAATTAACAAATTCTTTTCATGTCAAAGGAACATTTCAGAACAAATATTTTAGTTATGTTTTGAATTACGTTATTTCATTTTGATATTTCAGCTTTTTTAAATTGAGGCTGAAATGTCTCTTAAAAATGCATTCTGAAATGTAGCACATTTCCTAGATGAAACATTAGAATGTCACATAGAAGCAAACAAAAAGCAGGTCATTGCAGCCTCCTTCAAGGCTTTCAGCAGAAAAATTTACACATTCCAAAACAAAAATACTGAATGGATGTTTTTCATTTCAGGTTACTGCACAGAAATATTCAATTTTTTTCAATTCGGTGTGTCTATGAAATAAGGTACACAACTGTCTTGAAGTTACCATGAATGATACTACTAATAACAGGGTTTTTCTAAATCTAGGCAGTATTAAAATGCACTTCATAATGTCCATTTATACATATTCCCAATTAGAAGAAGACAAAATAATTTCAGTGGAAAACAAAATAAAATGGACAGAAAACTTTCTCTAGGCATCAAATGAGATATTTAAAGAGGTCTGCTTGAGCATGCGGCACCTCAATGTAGTATACTCATAGATTTGTTTTATTAAAGCCACTGATCCTCTCAGAGTACAGGAAGGAAGAAGGGAAATTGCCACGTCACATAACTTGTGCATATGTGCAATATGCTCCAGGGTTAAAACAGCATGCTGCACTAAACACATGCAGATATTACAGCTTATATGCAGTGGTGGTCTTGTCCGCCACAAACTTTTCTGAAGTGGAGGAAACATGCTGTGATTGTTCTGACTCAACAACAGCTGTAGCAGAATCTGGGAAAGCAGCAGTGTTGAAAACAGTTGAAGGAAAGTTGCAGCTGCTGAGAGCAAGGTTTGGTAGGCTGGAACCAGGAAGTCCATTTCCTTCTTCTGTCAGGGAGCAAGTAAATCTACATTCCCTCACCAGGAAAAGCCCTTCTAATTTCCCCTCCCTCCACTGTCTACTCATCAGATGTGTCCAGCCTGACACCAGGCAGATCCCTCTGATACAGTCCTAGGCTCTCTTTGTATTCAGTGAGAAGAAAGGAGCATCTCCAAAGGTCAATTCAAGTCTCTGTTGGCCTGAAACATGTTCTCTCCTTCACCACAGTGAGCGTGTGCAGCAACTAGGCTTCTCTCTCCAGGCATTTCACAAGTAAAATGCTTTTGAAATGAAATTAGTAAATCTGGGCCAAAAAAAGGTGGCAGCTGAGAAGTATCAGCAGACCAGTGGGATGTGGTGAGGCAACTGATAGAGTAGGCAGGTGACAGCCTATAAAATCTATAACCAAATTTACATTCAATCTATTGCAAAAATAATGTCTAGCTTTGTATTTCCTGCATCTTCAGATAAATATGTACTTGAAGCTCAATAGTTAAAAAAGGTATGTTCCAAAATACACAGTCTGTTACATTAAATAAAGATATTTATCTTGTTTTGTTTTACTACCAATAGCATTGTTTTGGTTTTTTTTTGTTTGGTTTTTTTTTGCATCTAACATACAGAGGCAAGTCTATGCACCAGTTCCTCTCCATAAAAATAGTGTCACTCCATTCTACTACTTCTCCTTTACCTAACCTGACATCAGGAAGCTTCTGCATGTGGAGGCATTTTTCTCATCACAGAAAGCACACATTTTCCTTGTTAGCGCACAAATGTTAAAATCTAGTCATAGGAGGTGAAGAAAATGTATTACAAGGCTTTTTGTTCAGTTTGTGCTGAAGTGAGCTGTAGGGGTGTCCTGGTTTCATCTGAGACAGAGTTAAATTTCTTCACATATATTTAAATGAGAGCTAACCCATTTCCTACCTCTGTCAGATAAGAAATTAATCCCCTGATGTAATAAAAGAAATGTTAAACTTCATCCTTAAGGACTATGTGATTTGATGAATGTTATGACTTTTGTGGGTTTCTTGGCTTACTAACTCCAGTTGAAAGCATTTGTAGAGATGCTTGGGCTGTCTACTGCAGGGCAGTTAGGTGGGTGTTGTGAGCTTTTTGACTGCTGATCATTATTGTTTTCTAAAGGCTGTCAAGCATCAGATGTAATTTACCTCAGGAGAACAGCCCTGTGCTAGGCTGCCTTAGGACCAAGGAAGTGCAACTCATTAGACCAAGGACTGCTTTAAACTAGAGCTGTGTGAGCCTGGTACTGTTAGGTACAGCAAGTACAGCAAGGAGAAGAACAGATGTAATAACAAAGTAAATATGTTGAATGGTAATAACATATCTAATTATAAGTGTGATGAACAGTAAGTACGTGATAACTTACCATTGTAAATAAACACTGGTTCACTCCATTCACTCCAAATGTTGTTTCTTATGCATCTCTCTTTCTTTACCCTCACTTGTGCTGAACATTTCTTTGCTGGCTTATGAAATGGGTACTCATAGTTCTCTGCAGTGACATCTACAACCTATCAAGATAGGTTTAGGGGGTTATTTTAGGCGATTCCACATTGCAGTTCAAACTGATATAGATCTAGGGATGTCAAATACTATTATTTACAGATTAAACTTAGTAGGAAGAGATTTTCAGAACCAGTGTTTATATCTGACTCTTACCTGGCATGTGTTAAAACTCAGGACTGAAAACTAAGGAGAGCCTGGAACTGATAAGATGGAAGGAGTTATCAGCTATAGTAGGACTGTAAAAATTTGAAACACTGATTCCCCTTTCATTCGTCACATTCATCAAGTGTGGGACGAATACAGTAACTATGAAACTGCAAGTTTCAAGGTTTTGGTGTGTGTAGTCTGCTGTACTTGGTTGGCTGGTAGAATAAAAGCCTCAATTTTTCAGCTAATTGGTGGTGATGGATGCCCACAATTTTAGTGACTATCTGGAAACATCTTTAATTGTGCGTATAAAAGCAAGGACATCACTTCCAAAGATTAAGCCCACACAAGGAGTGTCAGAGTTCAAAACAGAAGGACCTCTAAATTATTCATCACTTTTGAAATCTGAAGCCAACTGCTGTGAACAAATAAGGCAAAGAATTTAAGAAGGAAGAAAAAAGAAACCAGGAGAGGAAACTCCTGCTTATAAAAAATAACAATCATGTTAGGAAGTTGCAAAGTAGAAATGTATGCATCTCAGACACAGAGGGGTCCAGATTCTTTGCATGTTTGGTGTTAGGAAAGCCTGACAGGGCAATACTACAAGGCCAGCTTTAGGAAAATGTGATCTCCTGCTCTTCTTATACTGACTGGTACAGTGTGGATTTGACCCTGTGTACAACGCCATTTCTTTCTCTTCCTTCACTCTCTTTAGGATCCTTCCAGATCTGCTGTCAAAAATAGGTCCAAAAGTTCACCTGCTAAGTTTTTCAAAAGTAATTAAAAATGTGTGAAAGTCCTTGGGCTTTCAAAAGAAAACTTCAAGTGACTATGAGGGTTAAGCACTAGCCAAATGCTCTGCCTAAAAATTTCTTCCTAAGGCATCAATAATAAGCTTATGTCATCACAGAAAATTATGAAAAATGCAGGACTGAAATATTTCTTACTAAATGACACAGGCCACTTTCTGGCCGTCATGGTGTTCAGCAACTTTCAGTCACATCTGCCCAGAACATTCATGGAAGATGTTTGTCTAATCCTTTGTCAATAACTCTATACAGAGCCATCCCCAAGCAGCCTCAGAAACCTGTTCCAGTGCTAGACTTTCCTTGGAATTATGACACTTTTCCTAAATTTTAGTTTACATTTTCCTTACTTCTAATTTAGCTGGTCACTTTTTAATCCTACTCACAATTTGACATGGGTAAGTATGATCCCTTCGCTCTTTTATTTACCAGAAGATTGCTAACACAAGTTACCCTCCTTCACTCTAGACCATGTCTCTCAGTCTTCCACTCCTAGAGCATGTTTTTCAAAGCTTATGCTCATTTTGATAACTTGCACTGACATTCTCTGAACCTTTTTCAGCATATTTATATTTTGTGGTGGTGCTCACAGCACAGTTTGAAACTTCAGGTGAAACTCCGTACCTAGAGGGAGAATTAGTCACAACCTACATCTTACATGTGACATGCCTGTCATATGTACTTGAATAACATTTGACCTTTGTGTAATAACATGGAATGATTGACTCAGTTTGTGGTTAATTGTAATCCACGGACCTTTTTTCTTCTGCATTGCTGCCTACAGGGTAATTCCTTATTTTGTGTTGGCACATTTGGCCTGCAGTTCCTAATCACAGGATTTTCTTTATTACTGAATTTTGGCTTGTTGTTTTCAGATTTACCCAACATTTCAAATTCTGATTTTGTTTACCATAGTACATGACAACCCTTCCTATCTTCCTGTCATCTGCAGACTTAACTCCCTATTTTCAAGCTTTATCTATCTGTAACACAGTATTATTTTTTGTATAAGTATTCAGAAAGTCATCTCTTCAGGTATTCAGAATAAATAAATATAGACTTGTATATTGTAATCATTATACTCTTTACCTATTCTTCAACAAATAGCTACAAGCCTGCTTAGGGACACTCTAATACCTTAACTCACTAAGTCTCTGTGACAGCAATTAAGACCCTACTTTGACGAAGAAACAGAATCTCAGTCTTGTTCCAGTCTTCTCCCTCCTGTGTCTCCTGTAGGATTGCTGCAGTTTTCTTCCATAACTTTGCACATCCCGCACACCCCCTTTTTTTGTTCCTTGGCTAGGTAACTAACATTTTAGTCATTACTAACTTTGACACCAATTCTCATCAAATCTACCTTAAAGCCCCCTTCCTTTATCTTGTGCCATCATATGTCTTTGTTGTTATCGCATCTGCCACTCTCCTGTATTCCCAAAAAAACCAAACACCACTGATGTAGGTGTTTATTCACTTCCCTTCCCAAATGATTTTTCCTTGCTTTCGTCTCCTATGTTTATATCCTGCAGGTGTGTACAAAGCAGGGGAGCAGCTGTATCAGACAAGGAAAATAAAATAGATTTACTCCATTTAAGCAAGGTTGCTGGACTATTTTATGTATTTGACATTTCCTTCCAGGGAGTGGAAGGTGGTAGGAAGCTGGAAAAAAGGACTGCAGTGGCTGCATGAACACTGTGGACTGCAGGATCCTCCTGCTCACCTTGGGCACATCCCAACCCTGCAGTGGGAAGGGACCCCTTACTCCCAGCCCTCCCCGCTTCCACCTCCCTTGCTCTGAGTCTTGAAACAGGAAGGAAATCTGCATACATGGGCAGGAAGCGATCAAAAGGGCCCCAGCATGTGTCTGAGCAGGATAGCAAGGATCCAGCATGAACCTCCCTTGCTCCCTCTGCTTGCAGCCTTTGGTGATTGGGAACTTTGTGAATGGACAAGGGACAAGCCTCTGGATGTCTCTGGCAGGGGCTTTGAAGTATTAGACTTGGAAATGGTTAAGGGGACGATAACTATTGGTGGAGGTGGCTAGAAGGAGGCTACCTTTCTTCTGGAAAACCCCAAAGAGGTCTGGGAAGCTTTAGCATGTGCACATAGAGACCTCAGCTCCTTTTCTGTGTGCTGCAACAAGGGAATGTGGGAAGAGGCAGCCCTGTTCTGGAAGCTGCCTAGCAGTATTAGCACTGCACCTCAATTAATAAACCCCGCTGTAATTTATGAAGATAACATTATGTGAACAATAACATGTCTACCTCATTGCACTTCACCTTTCTACTGTGTCTAACAAAGAGTCGATGCATATAAATTTAGTCATCCATTCTTTCAGGTTTTAATTGTCTTGAAAATGTTTGTAGCTAGCTTAGATAAGTATTTTGCTGTTAAGAGTACTGTGTGCTGACTGAGGTGTGTGTTACCGAAGTTTTAGGTTCTTAAAGAAACACACGGCTTCAAAAAGAGCTTGAAGGAAAACACCAAAGATTCAGAAAATTCACATTCCAATACACACCTGAATTTCATACCTATCATATTCTGGATTAAGTCCTTAGCATTCTATTCTTTGGGAGTTAAAATAAGATTCTGCATGAAAACTTCTCCGCTCTTGTTTCCAGGTACTTCAAAATTGCCACCTGGCAATACCAGGTGGCATTTAGTCACCATGTGGAATGACCTAAACTGTAACACTGTTCTATTTCTTACTGGTAAGACTAGGAGAAGCTGCTGATACACCATGAAAGATTTTAATACAGATTTAATGTATGCAAACAACAGGAGTGATTCTTTTAGTGATGTATGTAGAAATAACAACAATAAATGTAAGTTTTTTTCTTAAAAAATATTATCAAAGTAGCTGCTAAACCTTTTTATCAATACTACTTTTTCTACACCAAAAAAGTCAATAATTATATGATTAATGTACAATTCACATTCAAGATTAAAAGAAAAAAAAAAAAAACAGTGCACCTCAATGCCAGCATGACTCTGAAAGATTTAATGAAATGTGTTGATTTTCCATTTTTGACCAGAAAGACAAGTTGTATTCTTCAAGAAAGACCATGGGATTTCTTTAAAGTTTGTTTGAGTTTAACTCTGTTAAATTCAAGGGATGCCTAATTTTTATGGAAGTTACTCCATACAGATTAAGTGTATTACCACAAACCTGATTACCTTGTGATCTGTTATTTTCACTTGATACAAAAAGCACTTCTTACTTGCAGAACCAATAACAGGTGGGGGTTTCCAGTGAATTCTAATACTTCTGTTTTCAAGGGAAACTGAGACATTGATGGGCGGGTTCAGTTTCTCTGAAAAAAGAGCACAGAGAGATCTTCTGTGTGTCATGCTCTTTCTCATATTTATCCTGTTACAAAACAAACACAATGTGTTAATCTCTAAAATGCACAGCTGACTGTTTTGGAGTTTATAACACCTAAAGAAAGCTTTCAGTTAGTGACACATTTTCTTTAAAAGTGCTGCTCACTAAGTGGCATCCACTTCTGTCTCAAAATACAGAGGGAGTATTTTTTCAGATATCTTTCCAGGGAAGGTAGCAAGGGTGGGCAGGAGGAGTGAGCCCCGTGAATTCATGCTCCAGAGCTGGGGTGGGTGTCGAGGAGTCCTCCGAGCTGCTACAGGCTCCCTGCCATGTCAGATTATTTCCACTGTGTCTGGTGGGATACCCCAAATCCATCCATGAGCCTGGTAGTATAACTTTGAAAAAATTGAACTTCGCTTCTCAGCGAGGGGTTACTGACAAGGAACCAGCTCCTGGCAGGTCTTACACAATATATGAGGTTTTCTACACACACACTGGAAATCTGTCTCTTTTGTTAATGAGACAGAGAACATTTGCTACCGGAGGAAGCAAGAAGTGCTTAGGAGGTGTGAAAAAACAAAGGAAAAACACGCTTCCCACCACTGTGCTCCAGTCATGAAGTGCAAGGAGTGTGATGGCAATGGCTTTTTTCAGGAAGGGGCAGGGTACAGGGTTGGAAGCAAGGGACATTTTGAGTTCCGAGGATTTTAGCCTTTGGTTTAAGTAAGCAAGTCTACAGTTGCTTTCTAGCACAATGAGTGTCAGGGCACTGGTCTCAGGTGTGCGCTCAAGCAGCCTGAGCCTTCTCCAGCATCTGTTGCATTGCTGCGAAGGCTGGCACTGCAGCTGGAGTTTTCCAAAAAAGCCCTCCCAGCAGAGGCAGAAGTGCACAGCAAGTCTCCATGGTCAGGGATGGCAAGATCTGGGGATGACACGGCTGCAGGGTGGTGCCAGAGAGAAAAGACAGAAAGAGAGACAGAGAGGGTGAGTGGCAGCACTACTAGTCCATGAAGCTGCTGTGCTCACTGTAGCAGCTGCGGCTGCACGTCTCTGTGTCTCTCCACAGGCATTCACGTCACACTGGGGTTTCCTTTTTGGCTTTTCTTTTTCCTTCCCCTCCTTCAGAAGTCTCCTCTTTTTGACTAATGATTCCATAAAGTTAGAAAAAATATTTCTCCCAGGGCTACCGCAGGCTTGGAAAATTGTTTGCTTCGACCTGTCCCCAAAGTTATTGGCAGCGACCAACACCAGCCTTTGAGGGTGGAGATGCACCATGAGCCATGAAAGGTGAGGAGAGTATGCAGCAGCTTTATTTTTTTTTTAGTCTCTGTAGTAGGAAAGATATTTTTCACCTCTGAAATACTATTCCCAGAGCATCTTCTTGCCCTTCTTTGAGTAAACCAAGAGTAGGAAAAAAATTTTTTTCACCCTTTTGTCATCTGCAAATTTCTTCAGCCCCTACACACAGACAGCAAGGACTGAGTTGTTTTTGGGCTGCCTGCAGCACAGGGCGGGCATGCATGAGTCCTCTTCTGTCAGACTGCCTGCCATGTTCCTAGAGGGAAGCTTGGATTGCAAGGGCTGGTAACGCACAGCAGGACAGTGGACCTCCAGGCTATCTAAAGCCCAGCTGGAGGCTTTCCTGTTTAAGAAGCCGGGTCCTGGATACAAACAAACCTTTTTGATGCCTCTTAACCAGAAAAGTACAACTACCCTCTCAGGAGGGAGAAGACAGCCCTGGAGCTGTTGGAGCCCTGCAAGGGTAAACCCACTACTTATAATGTGGACAACGTCCCCTGCAAGCTCACTTAGATTTTGCTGTTCCCTAGCAAGGCTTGACAATGGGTTTTAGAAGCAAGGTGAGATGACAGGAGGGGCTGTCCTGGCGCTGGGACAGGAGGGGAAGCTGTTGACTGAACCAGCTGTGACTGGTGTGCACACTGTGGATGGCTAAAGATGGCTCAGATGGGAAGGGAAGGCTGGCAGGGAGGAAACGCTGCCAGTCTGGCCTCTGCAAAGAGGAGGCAGTGGCTGCTCTGAGCAGGAGGAAGGAGATTGAGTGGATGGAGAGAGAAGCAGGGAAGGGACAGCCTGCTCCCTCCTACTTATCCCCCTCTGCCCACCCCAGCCCTGTTCTCCTTAGGTGGGTCCCTGGGTGGGAAGGCTGTAGCAGAGGGGTGGGAGGAGAAGGTGTGAAACTGCCACGGCAGGGTGGGGCAAGCGCTCAGGAGGTTGTCAGGCACACCAGAGTAGTTCAAACATCACCTCTGAATATTAGGTGAAATCTTTTGTTGCTGTGTGAAGCATCTGATCCTAAGACTGGATGGCAGCTCTCTGCTCTGGAGTCTGCAAGTGGGATCAGACCCAGGTAGCCAGTCTGGAAGTGAGTATCTTCCCAGTCATCTATGAAAGCACCTAATACAGTCTTCCTGCCGGTCAGTTTTCTCCTCTTTTTTTTTTTTTTTTGGTCTTTTCAGGAAAATCTGATTTTCTTGAAAATGTTTTGTTTTTCTAAAACAGAACATCTTGCTTATAGCTGGTTCTGATTGCAGTGCAAATCTTTAGGTAAAGCCAATAATTCTAATGTATTAGAACTGAGTAAATGAGGTCTGAGAATAAATTTTTATAGTTTTGAATGAGTTTTTGCTGTCCCTTGGGTTCTGACTGATTCCCATGTTACAGGTCTGGAATATGATCAATACATTCATAATTTAAAAAGTATTTAAAATTGCAGTCTGTGCTAAAACTCAGGTGAATTTTTTAACCATGAGATTAATTCATACTTCCCAGAGAAGGAAAAATAGTTTTATATGATCATTTAAAACGGACAATAATTAAAAATAACTGTCAAAGTATTGTTAGCTGAAAAAATGGTGTCATAAATAAATAGAAAAGTTACTGATGTTTGAAAACATCATGTTCTTAAGTTCAGCTATGAATGAGACTAGTGTCTATTTATGTTCCTTTATCACATTTTCTTCAGCACTATGAAAGAAAAATAAAAGAATAGAAAAGAGAAAAACTGTCAAGAAGGGTATAGTGCTTTTCAAATTGCATTTTCTCAGACAAGCCTATCATTTTTTTTTAAATTGCCAATTATAAATGAACAATGATCTTACACTAGAGAAAAAGGAAAGAAAAACCTTTTAGCCATAATACATTTTCTTTAATCCTTGTGTAAAATTCCCAGAGAGATAAATACATAAAAAGTTAGAATTAATATTCTGAATTTGTCACACTTACATCTTTCTTATATTTGCTTTCCAGATCAATGAAATAACCAATACATGAACTTTTCATAATAGGTAATAATTTACAATACTGACCTATTGTCTGAGGTAGAAAAGCTTTGTAATAAGACAGTCCTCTTGAATTGTTTCTCAGATCTCTTACAGTTATGTTTACATTGATTTTTCTTGATGGCTGGAAATATATTTCTTTCATATGGCATCCAATATTTTTGTTCCTTGCTTTTTTTATGTATTGCTGGCATTCAAAATCTTTTCCTACGTGTCTATGAGAAAGAAATATGACTCTTGTAAATCAAGGACTCCCTTAGGTATAAAATCATGGTTTCATACTCATTTTGCACAAGACCCTTACCTGTATGAAAAAAATATCTGGATGTCATCAGGAGCTTCTGCTTTAATATGCCAGGTGCAATTGAAAAAAGAAATGTTGTATGCGATGCATGAAAGATTCTGAATATATACTGCAACAGAGAAAGGGTAAAAAAGAAAAAGTCATGTTTTATTTTGGATTTTCTAATAACAATATGATGATTGCCTCTACAAACTCATTATGTGTCCTTATTTCTAGAAGGGTGAATAAGTGGTACATGAGAACAAATGGATCTTCTGGCTTTTTGGACAATGACGGCTGAGAAGCACATCTGCTACTACTGACAAAAGCCTTACTAATATAGAATACAATCTTCAAGAGACATGAGTTGTAG
>NW_010143313.1:21564-31373 GCF_000699245.1 Pterocles gutturalis
GAGAGAGTGGTTGGGTCATTATGACATGTTGCTCAGCAGAGCTGGAGTTTTCTGAATCTGAATAAATCTAATAAAGGAAACAATTCTGCAATATTCCAAGGTGTTATGTGTCACCGTCTTAACAAAACCGTACCAAAAAAAGTAGCATAAGATAATGATGGGCTTTCAGAAATGATATGCCTCCAAGTAAATTAGAACATTACCACAAATGCTTGGATATCTTAACAACAAGTAGGAAATAGCTGACCTGGAGGTGCCTTGTAAGTAAATTCTGTCCAGCCACTCTCCTTAACTACATCTTCTGTTTCTTTTGCAAAAAGTTGTGTTTTAACTTTAGCATTAAAACCAGAATGTAACTCTAGATGTATTATCTTTTTCTTCTCATGCAGTCTTTCCTAAGAGGAGGAAGAAGGAACTGCATGAAGGTAGACGGTACTGAGTATTGAAAGGGAAATTATGCAAATTCTTCTACTGTATTAAGTAATACATTATTTCACTTTAAACTATGTGTAACTGTTGGACAACTTACTTTCCTTTCATGAGTGGTATTGAAGAATTTATAGCTCAAAATATACTTCACAGTGTACTTATCAGTTTCTTCTTTTGTCAGGTTATTGTTCCAGGACAGAACGATTCTGGACGCATGCTTGGTAATCCACAGAACATTATGTAGCCCAAGTGCATCTGCAATTACAATGATATTACATAGAGGAAGAGAGGGCTCACCACTGTGTACACAGAGGATTTGGCTCTCAGCAAGGCTCACACACCCAGCAGCTGCCCCAGGAGCTCTGTTCTTGGAGCAGGTGGTTGTTAAGCTCTGCTGAATATGACTGACTTCAGCAGTAAGATTCTGAGAAGAACTTGGGGGTGTTTGTCGATGAGAAGCTCAACATGACCCAGCAATGTGAGCTTGCAGCCCAGAAAGCCAACCATGTCCCAGGGTGCATCAAAAGAAATGTGACCAGCAGGTCAAGGGAGGTGATTCTTCCCCTCCACTCTGCTCTCATGAGACCCCACCTGGAGTACTGCATCCAGCTCTGGGGCCCCCAGCGTAAAAAAGATGTGGACCTGTTGGAGTGAGTCCAGAGGAGGCCAAAAAGATAATCAGAGGGCTGGAACACCTCTCACACGAGGACAGGCTGAGAGAGTTGGGGTTGTTCAGCCCGGAGAAGAGAAGGCTCTGGGGAGACCTTATAGCAGCCTTCCAGTACTTAAAGGGGGCCTACAGGAGAGATGGAGAGGCACTCTTTGTCAGGGAGTAGAGTGATAGGATGAGGGGTAACGGTTTTAAGCTGAAAGAGGGCAGAGTTCGATTAGAAGAAATCTGAGGGTGGTGAGGCACTGGCACAGGTTGCCCAGGGAAGCTGTGGATGCCCCATCCCTGGAGGTGTTCAAGGCCAGGCTGGATGAGGCTTTGAGCAACCTAGTCTAGTGGAGGGTGTCCCTGCCCATGGCAGGGGGTTTGGCACTAGATGGTCCCTTACAACTCAAACCATTCTATGATTCTATAATTCTGTAATTCATGGTTACCTGTCTGCAGCTCCCAAAATGTTAGGTGGTTCACTTTTACCTGTCTTGGACACCTCTCCTAACACAGGTCTCTGTTTCTCTCTATGGGCTGTAGAAAGTGCCCTGACAAGTTCACATTAGACATCTGGGATGGCTAGTGTAGGGTGAACTGCTACTTAATATTTTACTTACCCACTACATCTGGTTGTCCACTTGTCAGGCTAGTGGAAAACAGAGTCATATGCTGGAAAAAACTTAATAACAGCAGGACAGGAACGACAGTAGCATGTGCCATAGCAAATGCTTTGGACCACAAGTCTGCAGAGACTGAAATTCTTCAGTGCCAAGTTTGGTTGAAAAAGCACTTAGAATGTGAGGTTTCCATTTTGCATCTGTGAAATAGTATGAAACGGTCATTTAACCACTTAAGTGGTGTTTGAAGGATTAGAACTAAATACAAAATGACGTCTCTTAAATGGGTATTGTTGATCAGTGCCTTCTGTTCCCAGGATGTTTGCATTTAAGCGCACTCTTTAACTGGGTGCCAGGGCCGAAGAGGACAGGTGTGCCATGCTGAGCTGGTTTTGGATGTCAGTACTGCTTAGATTGCAAGGCAAGACCACAGATATGACACTACTGCTACTGAAAAGAAGACCACAGAAATTACACTGCTGATACTGAAAGCAGACAGTTTGGGTAGGGGCCACCTGACATAACTTTGGGTAGAAACAAAACCAGCAGCTGTGTCTGTATGACTTATCTAGCCTCTAGCAGCTGCAGAGCAACTGTCACTTATAGGTTGTGATTGGAGTTATCTGGTTTAGGTGTCTGCCTTAGGAGGATACGAACTGTAACTGTGAGGAGAGATGAATCTTTCCTTTTGCAAAAGTGACTATCAGCAAGGGTGTGTCAGGTGTTTGCTAAATTTGGGATGCAGTGAGAAAACAGATTCTGTACTGGTTAAAGTTGGTTTTAGAAAGACGTAATTGCTGTTTGATGTCTGAGTTTTCACTCAAAGGTTGCTTTCCAAGACCTCACCAGTTCTCCACAGAATTAATACACCTCTGTTCAGGGTCTTTCACTCACAAACGAACTGATTTGTCTTGAGTCCAGTCATTTTCAGTACTAAATCCTCACACACATTCCATGTGTGTTACCCAGGCATCAGCAAAAGGACCCCTGGAGCCATATCAAAATGTTCATAATACATTGACTAACAAGAAGCATTGGTCATGTAGAGGAAGGAAAATGTGTGAATGTTCAGCACATCCAAAAAGTCTGCAATGAAGTTTCCTGGAAAAAGAAATATATACACATACATTTTCATTCATAGTGCTGTTTTGGCATAATGCAGTGAACAAGAGGTCATTTAATGAATGCTGTCACTGTTTATGAAGTGCTATGAAAAATCATAACAAAATGCCTTAAAGCCAGAGATTCCTTGACCTCTTCCTTCTGGTACTGATCTCAGCTGTAGCAGCAGCAGAAACAGTGGCATGTGTGCGACTCAATGCAAATGTCAAACAAAAAAAAAGGGATTAAATTCTGCCTGGTGTGCCTGGGGAAGAAGTAAACTCTAATTGCCTGGAGAAGGAAGGGGTGAGCTGATCTTACCCTCGCTTCTCATTAATGATGCCCCTGGAATGGTAGAGTGTCTGACAAAATTCAGGGAACATGTAAAGTGAAAACAAGGAGCTTTCAAGGGTTTATAATTTAACATGGAGTGGCTGTAAAGGGCTTATCCATTCCCACGAGGTGGAGCAATCAAAAGTAGTCCTAAGAACACGTATATACTTTATTTAAATTTATAAGGGAAAAAAAATGAAGATGGAAAACACTAGGCAAGTTAAAATCTGTGTCTGTTAGTAATGTGACTACTTTTGTGGAAAACATGAGTCAAAAGGGGACTTGAAAGAGGAAAAGGAACAAAATAAATCTTGAAGTAGCAACAACTTTTGGTGTTAGACACAAAAATAGAAATCATCTGTGAAGCAATATAAATACATTCAGTTGGAGAAAGGAGACACAGAGGCAGAGGTCGATTTTTAAATTAAGTCTGAACAAACTTAGAAAAAAACAACCAAATTGAGTCAAAGAAAGACATTTCAGGAGAGAACATTGCTATTTACCAGAGGTGAATTCTTCCTAGGAGTGCCTTTAGTACATCTTTGAGAGGCGCTTCTCCACTCAGTGTGCAACGAAGTCCCGTACCTTGCTCCCACCGGTGCAGTGACAGCAGGCAGTCTCAGCAGGCTGAGAACAGGACGAGGCAAATTTGTGGAAGGCAGGTCTATGAAAAGCTACTAAAAAGTGTTAGAGAAGGATGTAATGTCTAACAGCCCTAATTCAGCAGCTGTAGATGCTGAGGGAATGCTTGGAGAATGGGCTGCAGGAGGTGGCCAAAGTTGTGGATTATACAGGTGTAGCACCTCCTATTGCCACTGCTGCAGACAGAACAGCAGGTGGATGCTGGGCAGACCCCACAGGGTATTTCTTACACTTATACACAATGAATTGGTCCACAGATGACAGCAAAGCGAAAGCACTGCAACGTAAGGACAGTTAAGGTGATCAGGAGGGAGTGAAAAGCTACCCATACATAAAAGGCTTTCGATCCATGACTCGTCAAAGAAAGCCTATTTCCACTTTTGCCAGCAAAGCTGAGCAGAAAAACAGAACGTTTCTTCTCAAGTGTACACAGCATGTGGTGCTGAAATTCAGTCTATGAGGTTCAAAATAAAATTCACTGCTGGACAATGTTCTTTAAAAAGTCTCTCTAGTCGTTTTGTCTCTGGAGAAATGCACACTAGCCAAATACACTTACAGACAGTCCAGTTAATCTAATGGAATAGAAATTATCTCAATAATCTAAATAATAAAAAAACCCACTAAGAAAAAAAAAAGAAATTATCACTTTCTAAACAGTGCACTTCCAAGAAATACTCTATTTTACTTTTAGTAGGAAAGTATCCATATTTAGAAACAGTACTAAGCTTATATTTTACTTTTTTTTTTTTTTTGGTATTCCATTTATCCCCTTGCTTTCATTGCTGAGCTTCAATTACAGCCAATGCCTGTTGGTTGCTGCACAGCAGTGTCTGGTTTTACAACAGTGAGTTGCTGGAGTAAGAGAAAGGGAGGTAACATAAGGGCTGCTGCCAGCCCGTAGACCACAGCAGCTGCAGAGGTTGTAAGGGCTTGTGCAAAACCCACCTGGTGAATCGGGGAAGTAGGCAGTAAGGACAAGAAAAACAAAAGTAGTGAAACCAATCTTCACAGAACTTAGAGCAGTTACTTTGTGGGGACAATAAACCATTTAATTTTAAAAGTTCAGGAGACCTGAGAGTTTCCTGAAGTGTAGATCTGTTCAATGTCCATGTATCTGAATAAAGTCATTTTTTAAAAGTTTGTGGGGCTGATTATTATACTTTCCTAAATACAAAAGTTAGAATTTCAAAAAACACCATTTTTTAATATTTTCTTTGAAAAAAAATAGTAAAGTTGTCCAAAAAGATAATTTCAAGTGCTCTTGAAAAATATATTGTGCCTAATTTAGAGAGTAAATTCAATCATAAAGCAATGAAATATTTTATTTTGTATATAAATCATGACTTTAATGCACAGTCTTAGCTAAGGGGAATCACTAGGACTGTTTGTCTGATTAAGACTATTTAAAACTTATGCTTCATTTAAGGCTGTTAATTCATATTTTTCAAAGCCCCCATATTTGATAGTAGACAATGTTGAAATTGATTAAGGAATAATGAAATAAACAACATAGGTCAAACACCTTTTAAAGGTCTAGGTAACTGAAAAGTCAAAACAGCAGTACTATGTACAATTTTTTTTTTCAGAACTTACCTTCATTTTAATGGATGTTAAATCCTGGATACCTATGCATTGTTTGGGCTGAGAAGCAGGAGAGGTCAGCACTGGAGAATGTCTTGATTTAAGACTATAATGAGAAATTGATTCAAGAGACTTCCTTTTTGTAAGACACCACCTCAGAAAAGCTCATTTCCACTGCCACTTCCTGCTATGGGACTGAAGCACACCTCTGAATATGTCAGCACTGACTGGAACCTTAGCCAAGTTCTTCAGAATACCTCGAAAGAGGTGCGCCTCTGGATGACTAACTCAGTGGTCAGAGCTGTTACTGTTTTTCTCTTTTCATACAGAAAAGTGAAATTGCAAAACATTTTACATCTTGTAATGGGCTCTTATCTTTTAAGAAAAAGCTCATAGGAGAAATTAAATCATGTAGTGCAAATGGTGACTATGACATTAAAATCTCAGCAAGATCACACACTATCTGCCATTGTTCTCCTGGTTTTTTTGGTGGCTAAATAAGCATCTTTCACTGCACACCAGATTATAAAAAAGTGACACGAACTAGATAGATAAACAAAAGTCCCAGAACTAGCGGAGGAAAAAGAACAAATAAATCTTACATTTTGAACAGAAATCAATGTCTCTTTTACTCTCCATATCTGAAGCTTTGCCCAGCCTAACCTCTGAAATAGTTCTGCTTTTACCTTCTTTGCTTTGTAAATGGGGTTGGTTTGCAGTTATCACACACGCAATTGCAAGCCGTACTGGTATGTTATGAGTGGCATTCTGGGGGGTTTGACTGCCTTGATAATAAGTGGGTTTGAAATCAACTTATCACTTTATTCATGCAAGCTGATATTTTGCATTCCAGCTTTCCACCTTAAGCTGAATTTGGAAGGAGAATAATAGATAAAATTGTTCATTTTTTTCTGGGAATGTGGTTTGGAGCAGGCATGGCTCTTCATTTATGTTAAAAAATACACTCACTGAGAATCTGACCCAAGGTTTTGGTGAAAAAATCAGCGTAAGGTGTCAAGAATGCATTATTTACTACCTTTTAAAAAGTTGCCAAATTGGGACAAGCTACTGTACTCACAGTAGACAATGTTGAAACTGATTAAGGAATAATGAGGTAAACAATATAGGTCAAACAAGTCTCATTTCACAAGCACTGCTACAAAGGGCTGAAGAGATCAAGAAATACATTTTGTTTCATTTACTGACTGGTGCACTCCCCTCCAGAGCATAGAAACTGTCTCTTCTGCTTTGCTTTTCTCTGTCTTTAGTGACCAGGGACACAGCAGAGAAATGCTGACAAAGAATGGATCCCACTTCCCCCCCTTGCTTTGATGGCTTATTAGGTGAAGTGGTAGACACCTAAAGTTCTCCACCCTCCTCCCCAAGCAGAGGTTGTTACAGTTAAGTACAGAAACATTTTTATTCTTTCAGTACATACGTTAAAAACACATGTTTAAAAAAAACAACTAGCCAAAAAAAAAACCCCAACCAAAGAGATGTCACACAAAAGCCCAATGGAATGTTTCAGCTTCTTAGTATTAAAGCCTTAAAACCTGCTCCTTTGCTTCCTGGGTATATACCATGTGCCTCTTTATTTCAACAATCTATTTTTTTGCTGTGATTACTGTGAGTGCTTTATATCCAGATTCCCCCTATACATAGATTCAATGAGTTAATCTTGGTTTTAGATCAGAAAATAATGTGATTACGTCCATGTGTTATTTTATTGTTTGCACTAGATAATGCAATTATATGACATAAGGTTAAACCAACAGCCTTTACCTCTGTGTTGAAGTTTATCAGCCATGAGCAAAAACTCCACGTTTTTCTGACATTGGACTAGATGAAGGGAGGTAAATGATTCTTGAGAACTTCAACTGTACTTAGAACTATGTTGTATTTAAGTGAGAAGAGTGTGACTTAGAATCTCAAATCCAATGGTAATCGTATACCTCTGTATTGAAGTTTATCAGCCATGAGCTTAAGGTGGGTGTGTACAAAAACTCCACGTTTTTCTGACATTGGACTAGATGAAGGGAGGTAAATGATTCTTGAGAACTTCAACTGTACTTAGAACTATGTTGTATTTAAGTGAGAAGAGTGTGACTTAGAATCTCAAATCCAATGGTAATCGTAGCAAACCACAGGCCCAGTACTTCATTTTTAAATTGTAGAAAACATTTTTTCCCATTGTGTCTTCTGCTTATTAGCAAAACTTGTAAATTTTATCTGGTTTAAGTGTTGTTTGTACACTGAATGGATGGTAGCACAATAGTGATTGCAGCATTTTTCTTCTGGTGGTATGTTTTCTGGAGTTTTCTTGTAATTAGTAATAATTAAAGATGAAAAAGAAGAAATCTACACCTCAGAGTTTGTTTGCCTTTTTTTAAAAAAAAATTTCACACATTGTTAATTTATTCAGAAAAGCAAGAATGGTAGGAATTCAACATTTTTCAATCTTTAGTGGGTTCTCACACTGAATAATAGTTCCAGGGCATCTAAGTGCTGCGTTGGAACAACCTATGGATTTGGGCTGATCGAAATGGTGTGTCATATAATTAAAACTATCCATAAAGCCAATGCACCATGCAGTATTCCACTCAGGGTTTAGTTGCCTGTAAAAAGAAATGACTGCTAACTCTCCATAAGGCCAGTGTTCTAAGCAAAGTTCAGTATTTAGCCATTTATTTTGTAGTCATCTGAACCCTGTGTTGAGCTATTTCCAGAGAAGTCCTGTGTGTGTGACTGAAGGACATGGGTTTTCCCTTCTCATATTCTCTCGTAGTAGTTTGTTGTGTTAGCAGAAGTAGTGTTTGTAATCATGTGCTGGGGGCATTTGAGGTGCTCTTTTGTTCCAGCTTTGTTTACATCAAGAGAGGAAGAGGGGAAAATCTCATCTTTTGCTTTGCACTGATGTGAAAATGAAGTTTCAGAGATGTGGTCTGTTGAAAACGAAGTGTTTCACTGCAAAGGGGTGGTGGTGAGGCAGGCTTGAAGGATATCAGTAAGGTAAAAGGAGTGTCCTGAAAGTGTTATGTGGTTGTTAGCAGGACAGAGCTTTGACTTCATTGTTTTTTACTGCAATGACTAAATTACCACCATTTCAGTCTCTTAATCCTGTTTTGAAACTGATCTCATGTTTCTGTTTCACATAATAGGGATGGCAGCTGTCCATGTAGCCTTCCACTCTGCAGTCCCAAAATGTAACGTTTCTTTAGTTGTAGATTACTTTCGTAACACTTTTCAAACTAGATAGGTGCATTTGTACACATATCAATACAAGGCTTGCCACAGAAAGTAATTTATTGGAGAAGATGTCTCTTTACTCTCCAAAAATTATCAGCTGCAGCAAATAGCAATCTGTTGACAGTGAAAGTAAACTTCAGATACAATGCCTCTGTTCTAGTTTCTCTGCTTTTCTACATCTATAAAGGTTAATCATCAGTGTTGGGAATGAGCCCTATAAAGGAGTGAAATATTATGTAGCCATACTTGTTCTCAGCTCATCAGGAGGGATCAGTGAGAGGTTTGAATTAAAAAGATAGCGCTGATAATATTGTGATAATAAATCTATTATACTAAATCAGACCCACTTAACACCTACTGCAGGACATGCGCTATTTTCAATGGGGGAAAGAAAGGAGAGGAAAAGATGGGAAAAAAACAGAGCCCTAATCTTTTCTGAGTGAGGAACTGAGACATGGAGAGGTTATACAAGTTTTCCAAATCACACCAGAAATAGCGGAAATAGCTAGGAATTGTTACCATTCTGAAATTTCCACTTTAAATTTTGAGAACTACATAGAAAAATTTAGAAGACTGATCAGGATCTGATATCTCATGATGAATACAAATTCCTCTGGGGTGATGGTGAGGTCAGTGATGAATCATAGGCTGCTTGTCATCACAATTACTAAGAGACTAAGGCTTGAAATAATACTTATCTTTTAGCGCAAAAACAATAGATACACATCCTGAATATTTCTAGGAAGAGAGCCTGTTATATTATAAAAGATAAACTGCATTTCATAACCATTTCCCTTCTTTCAAGGGAACTGGTGAAACATAGTTTAACATAGAGAAAATTCCTAGACACCTAAGAGCATATGTATTGGCATCTGATTGCTAATTTATGCAAATATTCCTGATCAGGTATGCAAGCACTGACAACAGAATTCTTAGTGTATATACCTTGTCACCTACAAACTTGTGGAATCAAATAAGAGACTAACAATGCATGTCGTGTTATCCTTTATTTATGCTTAGCTCTAAGAGTCAGTCTGAATCATTTGATGGCTGTTGTGCCTCAAACAGCAATTTTGCATGGTCACAGGTGTGTGATGTGTCCATTTCTGTATTGGAACTACTAAGATCTGTGTATATCATTGTATATCTCAAGGAGGCAGACCTTAATGCCTCCTTTTTTAATTCTGTTTATCACTCGGCAT
>NW_010143313.1:31404-37757 GCF_000699245.1 Pterocles gutturalis
CAGCTAACTGGATGAAACTGAGCTACTAACTCACTGCATCAATCTAGAGTATCTTCCTGTTAGACCCACACTCCATTCCTGCAGGACTTTAGTAGCTGCCTGGAGTGTGTAGCATATGGACAGAGAATGAATGAGGGAACAGACCCTGCTGTGATGAGGCAGGCAGGAAAGGCCATAAGATGCATGCCCAGTTTTTTTGCAGTCAAAAGTCTGGGGATGGGATTAATCCTCAGTTTGGGTTTCCACAGTTTAGGACTAGGATTTAGACACCTGAAAACTGGCATCTACAAGGAGCTAGTTGCCCAGGTTTCCACTACAGGTATTGGAGATCTAACTAAGCTAATGAGTGAACTACAGAGAGAGAGAAGGGGTTGGGCAGGGAGGAGAAAACTCATCTCACCTTCAGGTAGACCTATACATTAAATCTGATACATCAAACTGTAAGCTTCATTGATTAGAACTCTGCTCATTACAATTGAGTTTCAGACCCATAAAATTGTTACAAATGCAATCCCTGCTCCCTCTGTTTGGATAAAATCTTTAAAAATGGGCAGATTGAAAAAAGCAATGGACTCCTTGTAAAACTCTTGTTTTTTCTTTCCATTCCTTTAATGAAGCACCGTTAATTTCTCTCCATGCTTCCTCTGCACAATTCATTTAAGAATGTCCTTTAGAATGGTTCATTCTATTTTCCTTTCCAGTTGGTATGCAGAAAACATTTCAGGTGCTCAAAAACAATCCTTGTCTTTGTAACGTCTTTAAACTTCAAGCCTTAATTTTCATTCTTCCACCATTAAGAGCTAGGACTGGCTCTGGCAAAGCTTCTATTGATTCACAAATCATTATTAAAAGACTACTTCCTATCTAGATTACTGAAGATTTGTAAAGTGCTTCTTTCTGCATCCTCCGTCTGATTCTTTCAACTCACAAACCAGTATTTGATAAGGAGTCTTCTAGTGCTACAATGGGGCATTCTTTGCCTAGCCAAGACAACATATATGGGCAGATGACATGGTCAGTGAAGACAAGCATGTCCATGTCCTTTACATAGCCAAATCTGGAGGGGAAAAATGTCTATCCACCTGCTATAGCCATCATTTTTTGGAACAAATTTTTCACCCTCATGACACTCCTCCCCTACTAAACTCTAGTTGCCCAAGATCATAATAGCAAAGACCAACATTTACCACTCAGTTGAAAGAAAAAATGATTCATTGCCAAACAGTCTGACGATATAAAATTCACTAGAGACAGGCAGAGGGAAAATGTCTATCCATCTGCTAAGCACAAAGAAATAAATGACTTGTTTGTGAAACAGCTTTTGCTAATCTCAATTCCAAAACTTGTCAACCTCTTTACAACTGAACCATCTAACAAAATCATTGTCATTGGCCACGTCACCTAGAGAGATTTTCAAAAATTCCTTCTGTACTACAGAAAGGTACATTTCTAGGTGCTCTGCTCAACGTTCTTAGATATTGGTCAACATTGATAATTGTGCTTGTTCAGACTTCTATCTCCTTATTACTAATCTGGAGGTTATCAGCAAAAATTCTTCCATTGTGTCCTCGTGGTCTCTCAGTTTCCTGTCGGTGAGAATACACTGAGCAAGAAATCACACTGAAGGACAGCGAGCTGTGTCCGTTCATCACAACACTTCTGAAGAATTGCTGTAGCTCAGCTTGGAGCAACCATTACACACGCTCTTTGAAACGGCTCTGTTCTCATCCAAAAGACTTACTTATTTACAGGCACTCTTATTTGTCGTTGGTTCAAAAAATAAGGAAATATTTTCATAAAATCTTAAAATGTTAGACATTTAACAAATCTGATTTATTCTAAATTTTAGAAAGTTTTGTAAGAAGAGCCTTATGAAATCTACAACGTTGCCTGAAAATAATTTGAGAGTTCAGGGGATTTTTTTTGTATTTTCACGGTGGAGGGTGTTGGATTTTTCTGACTAAACAGTAAGATTTTCACTTGAGGATTACTGGCTAGAAAACAAAGGAAGTGGGGGAGAAGCTGTGTTAAAATCTACCACTCAGAGAAGGGCTGCTCTAGCACAGCCCTGACTTCCTCGACAGAGGAGGAGGTGAGGGTTTCTGCTTCTGGGAAGAATTTGAGAGAAGGGAATAAACCTTGCTTGAAGTTTAAAAGAGGAATGACTTTAGGACCTACCTTTGGCAAAGGTTCACAGCTATTGCAGTCCATCCATGATTCACTCCTTCAGTCCCACGAGAAGGACACACACTTTTCTGATGGGGAAGATGAGAAGACACAGCTCTCTACAGTGCTATTTCCAACTGTGAAGCTTAGGCAATTCCCCATTTAGCGTGCTGGTGAGTCCCAATGAGACATGCTTCTCATTCTGAGGTGATTTCTCAAAGCTGCAGCTTCCAGTATGGATCCAGCTTGCCTAACATTTCCAAATCCTCTCCTGCACTTAGTCCAAAGTTACTTCCCTTTTTCCCACAGATCACCTTACTCACCCCTCCGTGTGCAACCAGATCAACTAACTAGTAAATCAGTCAGATACCTGTTCAGTCACAGGTACTACTTCCTTTTCCAACCCTTGCTAGTGCACTTGATCATGAAAGTAGTGCCAGCTCTCTTGACACAAAAGGACTCAAAGCTTTTCCAGCTGAGTCAGTGTTGTCATCAGTCTGTTAAACTTCTCCTTGCATTAGGTTGAGTCACATTAATTCAGCCACTTTCATTTCATTTTATCTGACAAGTGTATGTGGCTAAATGTTTTTCTTCCTTTTAAGCAGTTGTTCTTGCCTCCCCCTCTACTCTGCTCTTGTGAGACCCCACCTCGAGTACTGTGTTCAGATGTGGGGCCCCCAACATAAAAAAGACCTGGACCTGTTGGAGAGAGTCCAGAGGAGAGCCACAAAATTGGTCAGAGGGCTGGAGCACCTCCCCTTTGAGGACAGGCTGAAAGTGTTGGGGTTGTTTAGCCTGGAGAAAAGAAGGTTCCAAGGAGACTTAATAGCAGCCTTCCAGTACCTGAAGGGGGCTACAGGAGAGATGGGGAGGCACTCTTTATCAGGGAGTGTAGTGATAGGATGAGGGGTAATGGGTATAAGCTGAAAGAGGGTAAATTTAGACTAGACATTAGGAAGAAATTTTTCACTGTGAGGGTGGTGAGGCACTGGAACAGGTTGCCCAGGGAAGTTGTGGATGTCCCATACCTGGAGGTATTCAAGGCCAGGCTGGATGAGGCTTTGAGCAACCTGGTCTAGTGGAGGGTGTCCCTGCCCATGGCGGGGGGGTTGGAACTTGATGATCTTTAAGGTCCTTTCTAATCCAAACCATTCTATGATTCTATGATTCTACGATTCTTTAGTTTAACAAAGGTTTATTTCTGAAGAACCACCATAAGCGTTCCAACAGTTGGAAAAACCCGAAGGAAAGACAGAGTAAACACTGCAAACATGATAGAGCTAGCTAATTTGTATCTAGCTCATCACTGAAACTACCAGTACTGTTATCAGCAGAGGAGCCATTTGTGATACTGTGCAAAGATCTATCTCTACATTAGGAGGATAAGATTCATCTGTCATTACTTAGGTATCTGTCAAAGAACCTTAAGTTTGAGGTCATAACTTGGGTTTGCATCACAGACAAGAAGGATTAGTGAACTTCTAATGACTTAGGTGCCTGTTTGAGGTTTAATTTCATCCCATAAGGCAAAGAAAATGAATTATCCCCTGGATAATTCAGAGTCTTACCCAAGAGAGTCTGGATCAGACTTGGATATAAGTCTGGAGAAGGAGTTGGAGATGCTCCATCATGGAGCAGAGATTTACTGCAGCCCATGGAGGACCCGTGCTGGAGCAGAGAACAAGCATGAAGACAAAGGAGCAGTGGAGATGAACTGTTCATGTATATTTGATGATAGTCCCCCAGTCCCCATACTCCAAGCACCACTCAAGGAGGTAGAGGGGTGTAAAGTGAAGGAGTGCAGTGGAGCCTGGGCAGGGGCAGGGGGAGGCAGGTGTTGTTTTAATGTTTGTCTTTCCGTTTCTCACTATCTGTAACCATTTTAATTGACAATAAGTGAAAGTTAATTTTCTCCAAGTCAAGTCTGTTTAGCCCACGATGGTAACTGGTAAGCAATCTCCCTGTCCTTATCTCAATGCATGAGCCCTCATTCTATTTTTTTTTTTTCTATTTTCTCCCCTTGTTCTAACAAGGAGGATGAGTGAGAAAGCAACTTGGTGAGAGTTTGCCTGTTAGCCAAAGCTAACTCACCACAGTATTGCACCAACATACGACTTTCAGCTGATTTAGACCATATAGTGCTACAGAAGAAGACGGCATTTGCAGCTGGCATATATACTTTTACCTTATCTCACCTAGAGTTACCAATACCTGCAGAAAAAATCACTGAAGAAGAGCTTTTCTTCCAAACCCACCCTTTCTGCTGGGTGGAAGACTGACATTGATCATCTCCTGTTAGATCAGACCCATGACCACATGGCTGGGTTTTTGACGTGTCCTGTTTGAACAGAAAGAAGATTAGCCAAATCAAGAAATATTGTGATCAACAGGTCAGTAGAGAAGGCTGCTAAATCCAAGAAAGATGTGTCAGTATGATGAAGATGAACTGCAGCCGGCCTTGGAATCTTTTCTATTCAAGAACAGTCTGTGAATGTTTAACGCTGTAGATGTTATTGGAAGCTTTATGGATTTTGTAATGATAATGCAGAACACCTTACTTCCATAAGGCTGTAACCTAATCTTTGGAGGAAATTTGTTGTCTTCATCTGTCATGTGACTTGGGTTATTGCTCACCCTTTTAACTTTGCTATAGAAGTGTTATATTCAGAAACATGTCCTGTGAAGACTACTGCTGGAAGTGTTCTGGGTGTCTGGATTTGACAGAGGCTATTAAGGCTTTTTCAATTGGTCTTTGCATGTGATTGGGACTAAATGAGCATTATCACTAAAACAAAGGCTCTGTGGTTATGGGGAATTGTCGGAGTTTGAAGCACAGGAGAGTCACTGAGCAATTATGTCTTGAAGAGCACTATGGGCATCCTGCCACTACTGGTCGTAACACTGTCAGCAGGTGTTGTATTAGAGATGCTCATACACTAGGCTACCACAGGAGGTCCCAAGAGCTTCCTGAATTCAAGTGAGGTAGAAACAAACAAGGTCTCCTTCAATAACTCACTACCTTCACTGCACCCATTTATGTCTTGTTGAAATAGTATCCCATTGCTGATACAGCAAAGTGCACTTTAGAGCGGATGAGGCAGTCTCACAGGGTCAACACCTCAGTGTGTGGTGCTTCCCAGATAAAAACAGAGTTTCTGTTACAGAGAGACTACTCCCATATGGGTGGAAAGTGTACTAATAACTCTTTAATATTTCGTGTTTTGAAAGTACTGTATCTTTTATGAATATTTCAAAGGAAAAACTAGATCAACTGGAAAAATAAAGAGCAAATAGTTGTTAAAAAGACTTGAAAGGGAAAAAAAAAGAAAAGCAGAACTAACATGAAAAGTATATCTGACAAACTTTAACAACACCACAACGAATTTCTTAGAAGAAAATTGTTCTAATGTAAAACCTTACTGGAAATTAACAATTAGAACAGGATAAGCCCAAGTTTACTAAGAAATACAGGAAGGCAGAGGAAGAACACCATTAATTTACTTCCTTAATATTTTCTCACACAATACCAAGCGTAGCTGAGGCTGGAAATGACTGAAGAACCTGAGCACAATTCTCTGTGAGTCAGAATACAACAGTGAGTGCATGGGAAAGAAATGAAAGTACTTACGTTACTGCTGTATAGCCACAATTTCAGATCGATTCATATGACCTTTCCGGGAATAATCAGATGATTGTTGTTGCAACTTAAAAGGCAAAGGAATTCTGAAATGAAGAAATGCCTTCAGTGGAGATACTCATATCTGCACAAATCAAGCTCAGCTATCATTATCATCAATGAAAAGAAATACACTCTGACAAAACAACCTTCCCCTCACTCCGTTCATTTTCACCCAGAAATTATTCATTTCTCTTCACAGAGTCTGAATTGAGCACAGAATCATGTAACTAAAGGATGGATTATTACAATATGCAGTTTTAATCTACACTTCAGAAATTAATCCCATCCTTGAAGTCCTGGTGAACATTCACTGTGTGGAGCTATAATGTATAAAATGACTGTAAACAAAAGCATAATTTAGTTTGGTCAGTCAGCCTGCCTGCAGATTCAGCATTGATCTGCTCCTTGTCAGTATATAAACTCTGTTAACAAAATGTACGTTTTGGTAAAAAGGTTTAAGAGCTTTAACTCTGGCAATTTTTTTTTAAATAAAATAAAATACAAAATA
>NW_010143314.1:0-9128 GCF_000699245.1 Pterocles gutturalis
AGCCGTGGAGGACCCCACGTAGGAATTATCGAGAAGCCCAGGCCGGAGCCGGTCAGTCATTGGGGGACTGTAGCCCCGTGGGGAAAAGGACTCACACTGGAGTAGTTTGAGAAGGACTCTCCCATGAGAAGGGACCCCATGCTGGAGCCGGGAAAGACTGTGAGGAGCCCTCCCCTGAGGAGGAAGGAGCGGCGGACTGACTGCCCCCCCCATTCCCTGCCCTCCTGTGCCACTGAGGGGGGAGACCTGCACCACTGGGGGGAGAAGGTACAGAAGAAAGCCTTTGGGCTTTGGGAAGAAGGGAGGGGTGGGGGAGAAGTGCCTTTCTAACATGTATTTTCTCTCTCTCATTATCCTGCTTCTTGTTGTAAATAGTTAATAAATTTAATTGTTTTTTCTGTTTTTCCCAAGTCATGTCGGTTTCTTGCCCGTGACCCTAAGTGGTGAGTGAAACCCTCCCTTTCCCTGCCTCAGCCCACCAGGTGTTTAACAAAGGACTGTCCTCCAGTGGCATTTCTAAACCATGACACTAGTGTCCCTGTTATTTAGTTGCTTATCATTCCAACAGATGTAGGTTTTCAAATACCTCAATACATAATTCAGTTATGTGCGCTATAAACAAATTTTGTACATTAGAAGTAATAGCTCCCTATACATTGGGAGTCCTACCTATAAAACTAGATGTGATGTTTTCCAAACTAACCAACAGTGTGACATTTCTTCCCTTCTCCCAACACAGTCACTTTTTGGCTTAATTTCTTTTGTACTCCCTGTAACAGTATTTGAAGGTCAAATTCAGAAAGGAGTAAAACAAGCTATTTTAAATAGCTGTTTTACTGAATAATAATTTTTTTTTATTTTAGTCTTAACATTTATTACTTCTTTTGAGCTTTGTTTATGACTCCAAATGGAGTCATGATCATGGTTTGAGAAACCAAGCCATAAAACCTTGGGAGGTGTACAGGTGCCATGATAAGTGGATAAGAAATGCCTTTTAAAATTTGTAACGGAATTGTATGGTTTTGTCAGATCTTGAAAATACATTTGGCAGGTCAGAGTGTGGCTGGACATGTAAGAACTGAGGAGTTCAGAGAGTTCTGTCTCTATTCCTCTATCCTCTGTGGTCCCAGTTGACCTACCCATGCAGGTGCATGTGCTGCTCTTCTAGCAGAATCCCCATAATGCTACAATGCAAAGGTAAGGAGAAGAGGAACCCGTAAATCTTTCCTATAGCATACCAATGCAGTTGCTTCAGGAGAAAGTATAACTGCTTTTTCACAAAGGGGACTTTCTCTATTCATGAAGCTCCCTATAAATCTCGTGGAAAAATACAAAAACTAACTTTGGCTCACCTCCACAACTATACTCTATATAAACCATTGAGAATCAGCAGCTCACAAGAGCATGTGGATGGAAATTAAAACAGTGTAAGAACCGTCAGCAAAATAATGCTTGGTGTCAAAACTAGCATTTCAAAAATAATCTGCCATTACACTGATTTAACATTAATATTATCAGAACTATGTTTCCAAAGATTTAAAACTTTCAATTGACTTTTGTTTTCATATTATCTGGGCTTCTTTCTTTTTTTAAGATAACAATAAAAAGCAATGATGTACCTGAAGTGACTGATCTTGCAAGCCTTTCTCACATTAATCATCCCCACCATGTCCATAGCTTAGATGATTTCTGTGGTACTAATTACATGAATGACATTTACAGAATCTATTCCCCTATGACTGTTCTCATATTATTTCCTATTGAGGAATAAGCAGTATTATTATGAGATAAGTTTGATTTCATAATTTTTTTAAACATAAGAAAATAATTTAAACTTCCATCATTTTATAAATTAACATTTCAAAATTTTATCTAGTATTAGTTATTAACATGAAATAGTAGAATAGAACATACGATTTTTCTACAGTTCAGTAAATGACGGATACATGTCACCATTTCTGTTATGCAGAATTTCATTTAGCTTGATATTCATATCAAGAGCTGGTGACAAAACCAACCTAAAACAGATGCTAAAACAAAGAAAATAGTTTCTGTGGAAAAGCCCAGTCCTCTGAGGTATTTAAACTCACCAGATAATGCCTAAAGAGATGAGAACTACATTGGCAAGAAGGATGGAAGTTGTTGCTTCACTTGATTAAGAATGGTATTGGTGTTGACACTTTACCACATGCTCAGTTGTACTGTGATTCATTTCTTTATGCCACAGGGGAACACTTTCACCATAGCCAAAGCAGTAATTTTGAATGTTAAAGTACACATTAAAAGACCCCAACTAAAGAATTATCCCTTCTCTTTTACTCTCTGTTTTGATGTAACTAGAATTAGGCAAAAATAATAAATTGGCTTGAAAATCTTCCTAAATCTTTCCTAAAATTATGCTAAGCTGTGACATTTTGCGTCACCTTCTATTAAAGCATTGGGAAAATTCAAAAAGCCACTCTTGCTCAAAATATCAACCTGTGAAAAGGCATCTGCTGCTAAACTTCTGAGTTGTGGAGAGACTCCTGTTCCTAGTTACAGACTTCTGTATTTGGCATGGTCACTGCATGGATTTCCACCCTTGGTTTACAACTATACGAACTTTAGAATAGAATAAAATAGAATATTTCAGTTGGAAGGGACCTACAATGACTATCTTGTCCAACTGCCTGACCACATAGTCGTAGTGTCTTCCAATCCAGTTCTATAGTCTGCTGTAATTGAGATACACACACTAAACTCTTCCCCTATACTCTTTTCAATTGAATTTTAAGTTAATTTTTTAATCAATTGGAATATTTTCTGTTCATGTATAGGAGGTATGTCATTAAACCAAAGAACTCTAGAGAAACCTGGATGTAGTGTCAAATATGTAAAAACTCCCTGGTCTGTAGTGCTGCATAACAAAAGAACTTCCTTTTGTCGATGAACTGCCATCTCTCTATAAAAAAATGTCTTGGTAAGTTATTATAGAGGAGGCTTAGTCCAAATCTCTATAATAATAGCAAATAACATCCCTGACTGCGCAACTGATGAGAATAAATAGGGCAAATGGCATAGAATATCCTTCAATGAGTTAGTGGAGACATAAAATACTACTGTACAAGAAAAACTACTTCAGATAATATAAAATACTTGAGTTACTGAGCAGCCAAAATAGCCTCTAACACCACAGTTGAGGTGGTTGTTTGGTTTTTGTTTGTTTTTCTGTTGATAGACAGTCGAGCCTATTTTATAGAATGTTACTTTGTACTGACATCAGTCTTGTTAGTTTGAATTAAAATATAAACCTGTATTGCCAACAATATAGAATTAATAAATTACATCTTCCAGAAAGCAGAGTGTAAGACTGGTTTGTATTCATTTTTCTAGCTCATTTTAATTTTTCTTGTGTTTCTTACATCCTCCCTAGTCACTCTGAAATTTTAATATTGAAAGAGGCATTAAAGCAGTTAGTCACAGTCACCACTACTTCAGACAACTGGCGTGAGTCATTCAAATAACTTCTCTCATACAAAATCAGTGTCTGCTGCTGCTGAGCAATCAAGTTGTTCTCTCTGATCCATTCTCACTCACAACAAAGGAGCCCCACTAGAATTCAGTGAACATGCCCATTAAGTACAAGGCCTCCGGTGTCAGCTACTGAGTTGTTATCACATTAATGAGTTAAAACTCAGCTACATTCTCAGTAATGGCCAAAGGGCATACAGTGCCAGCTGAAAGGTGGAGAAGTAAGGGATTGCACACAAGAGACATAAAGCTCAACTTTGTCATTGCCTAGTGCTAGGACACTGGGATATCTTCCAAGGGCTAAAATGGCTTTTTGAATTAATCCACATAATGGCCTCTCAGTTGCCTTTGCCTTTACTTTGGCTCTGCCTTCTAAGGTGTTCATTTCATTAAAATATCTAAGGAGTCTTTAACCTGTTCTTGTGTCCTAGGTAAACTTCCATATACCAGGACAAATACAGTGAAAACAGATGTGATAGCTGTATTATTCTGTAAAGACTAAGAGGGTTTTTTGTGGATCTTCCATAGAAAAATATGTGCATTTGAATAAACCACATGACTTTGAAAACATTACTGGTTTAACATTTTGACCACTGTTGCTATTCTTTTTCTTAAACTAGAAACTTAATCAGAAATACTAATACAGGCTGAGAGAGTTGGGGTTTTTCACTCTGGAGAAGAGAAGGCTCCAGGGAGACCTTAGCGTAGCCTTTCAATACTTAAAGAGGACAGACTTTTTAGCAGGGGCTATAACAATAAGACAAGGGTTAATGGTTTTAAACAAAAAGAGGGTAGATTTAGACTAGATATAAGGATGAAATTTTTTAAGACGAGGGTGGTGACACACTGGAGCAGGGTCCCCAGAGAGGTGGTAGATCACCCATCCCTGGAAACATTCAAGGTCAGGATGGATGGGACTCTGAGCAACCTGATCTAGTTGAAGAAGTCCCTGCTCATTGCAGGGGGGGAATGCAAGGGACTTTAAAGGTCCCTTCCAACCCAAACTATTCTATGATTTTATGATTCTGTGATGTTTCCAAAGCCAATTGTTATTTTTCCAACTCCCAAAATCAGCATAAATAATTCAGAAGTCCTAATTTTGTTGGGTTTCTAAGAACCCAAGCTGTCTGTACCATGATGCTTTTAACTTTCTATAAAGGAATGTGCATCTATAGAATTCAGGCTTTATGAGATAACAGAGGAAAAAAACAAAAACTTTGGATATCTTCCATTACCAGCTTTTTGGTATTGCTTGCCGAGTTTTCTGTTGCTCGAAGCCCGTATCCTTCTTGGACAAAGCATACTGCTAATGAATTTAGCTGGAGAACTCTGATATGAAACAAAATATGGCTTCTGGTGCTATGAATCACTAAGAATCATCGTTCTTCCTTAGAAATTGACATCAGGGTGATTTGGTTTCACCTTATGACTCTATGTAACTGGGAACTGAGGCTTACTATTTTTATTACAGGGAGAAAATGATGCCTTGAATAGGTTACACTGAGGTACACAAAGCAGTTCTTCAATCACTAGAAAGGTAATTTACAGTTAAATTTCTAGATTTTGTTACAGCCTATAAAAATTAATGCCCATTCTCATAACTATGACTGATTATGAATCAGTGGAACTTTTAAATTTTTAAAAACATTATTTAATTGCTTTTTAAAGCAATTATTAGAAAGGACAGTGAAATTCTATAAGACAGAGTGATAGCTGATCCATTGTTTTTTACAATGGTAAGAAGACTTAGATACAAAGGAAAAGACATGAACTGATTCAACAAAAATGTAAGTGAAGAGTTGTGGGAGGTTATGGTCTGTGACAATATGAATATGGAAGAATTCAGGATTCCTAGGTCTTCACATTCTTCCCACATTGGCATATATCTGTGAAAACAATTACCAAATTGCTTTTCATTCTTTTCTTGTGGTTGAACCACATACAATACTATTCTGTTCATGTGACCAAGGAGTGAAAAGTAAGCCTTGGCCCCTGGTCAATTTAAACCAAAAGCTAGCTCAATATTTCACCAGAAGACTTATTTTACATGCAGTACACAGTGTGCTTATCTCTGTGTATTGTCTAATCCACACACAGTAGGTGATCTTACCAGCATGTTCTATAAAGGGAAAATGTTCATGTCCACAATGTAATATGTGTTTCATACTCATGCTCCCTGATCCAGCTGTTCAACAGCACAAAATACACGGAATCCACTTCATCCAATGGGCTGAAGTAGGACAAGCCTGAATCAGGATGGATCATGACAGTTCTTAGGAAGTCTTTGGCAAAAGTTCAGTGGCAAAATTTGAGGAATACATGATATACATGCAACAGGAATTTTTATGATTTCAAGATTGACATGAAGTCTACTGTGTTTTGTACACGTATATTAAAAAGATGGTGAGAAATGCATTTATATCTGAAGGGGACCTTCCCTTTATCTTATGCAAGGCTGTTAGTTACTCTGTTTTTTGAGGTGGGTAGCACATTTATGATGCTACTCACATGCGTGTACTTCAGAGCAATAACACAATCATGAAAAAAAAGACTCTGAGCCTTCAGAATGAGAATGTAAACTACCTGAATGAGTGCATAAAAGCACTACGTGTAACAAATAAAAAAATCCATCTTTGTATCTACCTCTACAATAAAGTCCCCAAATGGCAATAGACACCTTTCCCACCACAAAATAAAAGGGGAAAAAAAAAAAAAGGAAAACAACAGTGACTCCTCCCACTCACTCATATACTCATAAACTGTAAATTAGGTTTCCTCTTCCAAAACACTTAATATTCCTGAGCTCATTCTTTCCTTTGAATCTGTTACTATAGGTCCAGACATGGATAATGCAAGGTACCCCCACAAGCCTAACAGATAACTTCCTCATTCAGTGAGATACACAGATATAGTGCAGATAGTAATTCAAGGAGACTTCTGCAGCCTTCCCGTATAGTCTGAACTCCTGTGACAGGGGAAGGAAACATGCAGAAGACTCACAGATCACTATAAAGGAAAGACACACCACAGTACACTTATACTAAAATATACTTTTTTAAAAAAGAGCCAAAAAATCCCAAGCCTTACAACAATACAGCCAATCCAGAAATTAATATCCAGGAAATTCGATCATTGCCTAAACCAAAGGACAGACATTTTCTCTCCCTATCATCCACGCTGAAAATATCATAGAAACATAGAAACATAGAATGGTTTGGGTTGGAAGGGATCTTAAAGATCACCTAGTTCCAACCCCCTGCCACTAGGTAATACTAGCCAACTTCACCACCCTTGCAGTAAAGAATTTCTTCCTTTAATCTATATCTACCCTCTTTCAGCTTAAAACCATTACCCTTTGTCCTACCACTACAGGCCCTTGTAAAAAGTCCCTCTCCAGATTTCTCATAAGCCCCCTTAAGGTACTGGAGGGCTGCTATACGGTCTCCCCAGAACATTCTCTTCTCCAGGCTGAACAAACCCAACTCTCTCAGCCTGTCTTCATAGGAGAGGTGCTCTAGCCTCAAGCGTGACCATCTTCATGGCCCTCGTCTGGACTCACTCGAACAGGTCCATGTCCCTCTTATGTTGGGGGCCCCAGAGCTGGATGCAGTATCACAGGTAGAGTCTGACGAGAGCAAAGTAGAGGGGGAAAATCACCTCTCTCAACCTGCTAGTCATGCTTCTTGTGATGCAGCCCAGGACACAGTTGGCTTACTGGGGTGTGAGCACACATTGCTGGGTCATGGTGAGCTTACTTGTCCACTGTTACAATTCTGGCAAGCTGGCTACTGGCCTTGTGAAGAGGCAGACGTGGACCTCAACCCTTCCAGGAGGGCTGGAGCAGGACACAGTGGAGGAAAGAATGAGGAATCCATCTACAAACAAGTTTAAAAAACCTGTCAGCTTCTTTTGTGATCTGCCAAGCTCAGGACTATTGGAGTAAGGTGCAAAAGAGGAAATTGTGAATAAGAAAATCACTTGATGTTCCCTGTCATTGTCTTTAACATGCATTTGTCTTTTCCTTCTGTGCTTCTTTTCTCTTCTGTGCAACTGGATCAAGAGTCAATATCTAAGCTCTTCACAAGTTTATGCCTTGAGGACCTCCCATGAGCAGCCCAGTTTATAAAAATCTGTCTTTCTGGATTTTCTATTTGGCTGTTACTTTGTGCTCCTAGGTCAGTGAATGGGTTTTAGTCTTTACATAGCCACAGCCAGGACATCTTTTCAGCTAAACCTGTGAAATACAAAGTGATTGTAGTGTTTGAAGATACTCCATACAGCTCCTTCCTGAAGACACAAGCATACCATAGTCAAAGTCTGAATGTGCTAGAGTCATTGTACTGGTTTTGTCTAAGATAGAGTTTAATTTCTTCATAGTATCCTATATGGTTTTTTGGATTTGTGATGAAAACAGTGTTGATAACACAAGAATGTCTTAGCTGTTGCTGAACAGTGCTTACACAGTGTCAAGGCGTTTTATGCTTGACAAGGCCAATAAGTAGACTGGGAGTGCACAAGTAAGGAGGGAATACAGTAGAGACAGCTGACCCCAGCTGACCAAAGGAATATCCCATAACATACGGCATTGTGCTCAGCAATAAAACTGGGCAGGAGTGGTTGTTGGTCAGGGCTGCTGTTGCTCTGGGACTGGCTGGGCATGGGTTGGGTTTGTGGTAAGCAATTGGGGGTTTTTTGCATTAGTTGCTTTTCTTGTTTTTTTTTTTTTCTTTTCTTTTTTCTTTTTTTCACCCTCTCTGTATTGTTTTAATATCTATCTGTTTTTTTAATTGTTAAACTGTCTTTATCTCAACCAACATGTTTTCTCACTTTTACCCTTCCAATTATCTCCCCCGTGCCAATGGGTGGGGAAGTGAGCAAGTGGCTGTGTGGGGCTTATTGCCTACTGGGGTTAAACCACTCCTTGGCAGATGACGTTCCAGTGACTGCTGTTGGTGGCTGTCTCTTAAATATGGTGTCAATAGCAATGCTCTGAGATTATCCATGCAGCAGTCTTAGAACAACTGCTTGAGCAAAGGGATACAGGAGGTATACACAAGAGGATGAGAAAAAGGAGGAGTTGCCCTGTGTGTGCTGTGCTAGTTCTGTGCTTCATCAGCCTTCTCTGAACAGGCAGTAGAGGAAGTCACACTGCTTTAAGTATCTTCCTTTGAAAGTGGCTGAGGCCTTCAGGAGAACAACTGAGCTGTTCCTGTCTTCTGTGCATCTGCTGTGTATTATGCTAATAATTATCCAAATAAAGTAATGGCCCAGAATGCTGTATCACTGGAACAGATCAGTCTGAGCAGCTGGTATGTCTATTTTAGGCCAGGTACACCTCCATCCATGCTAGAGAATGGGGGTGCATTATGGGAAAAATGTGCTAACAGAGCTGGAAGTCACAAGAAGAAATTATGTCAGTGGTGGTGGAAGGACAGGGATAAATGTAAAGTCCTCTGCCTGGACATCAAAAAGCCCCTGCAGCATAGCTGAGGAGCAGCTCTACTGAGAAGGACTTGCATGTGTTGATTGACAGGAAGCTGGGCCAAGAGACTCCGGAGCTGTAATAACAATAAGGCAGGACCCTTCATGTCTGTCATGGTTTAAGCACAGACTGCTTA
>NW_010143315.1:0-276 GCF_000699245.1 Pterocles gutturalis
GGTAACGGTGACGGGCATGGGGTGTCCAGCCCGTGGCCCCCCCGGGACCCCCACCCCAGGTCCCTCAGCTGAGGGCTGAGCACACGCAGCAGGACGAGCTGCAAAAGCATCTGCATCCCAAACTGCAGGACTGGCATTGGGACTGGCACTGGGACTGGCACCCACCCTCATGCTGGGGCTCCCTAACATGCCTGGGGGCTCCACCAACGCCAAAAACAGCTTCTTTTAGCATTAAACACAGGTGAAATTTAGAGCCCCCCAACTACTTCTCCAAAA
>NW_010143315.1:363-770 GCF_000699245.1 Pterocles gutturalis
ACCCCCTTGCTCCCAGCCCACAGTGCCCAGGGGATGCTCCCGGCCCCCACTCCTGCTCCGGAGCCTGGCCGGGGCCCCCCGGTATGTGCCGGGATTAGGGGCTGCTTTGTACCTGGTGCTGGCTGGTTCCAGAGGGAGGGGGAGGCAGCCCCCGAGGAAATTCCTCTCTTGAGGCTCCTCCACATGTCCCCGGGGCCAGAGGCTGTTCCTGCTCTGGGGACATTCCTGCCCGACCCCCCGGGACCCCTCAGCCCAGGGTTACGGTGATGGGAGCAGGGTGAAACCAGAGCCCCGCTCCCCCGAGGCTGAACCCCGCGCTATTTATCTTGGTGCTAACGCAGGCGAGGAAAGGATGGAGCCTTTCTAATCAGTTCTCAGGCAGGAGGCTGCTGCATTCCCGGGCTGCA
>NW_010143315.1:796-1542 GCF_000699245.1 Pterocles gutturalis
TCAGTGGTCCTGGGGTGGGGGCCGACCCCATTTCCCCCAGCCCCCCCAGCCCCTGCCGGACTGGACTGGGGGCTCTGTCTGGAGACATGTTTGCTTTTCCCCCAGTTCCCAACAGGAAAACAGCTAACACACCTTACATGAACCAGTCTGTTAAATTACCTTTTCTGGTTTTCTTTTCCCCATAAATTCACATTTCTGGGGGAAGCCTCCAGCTCTAAGGCGGACTTTGGGCAGCGTTTGCGGGATGTCCCTGACCCTCACCGGCACCCCTGCCCCTGCGTCCCTGCAGGAGGGCAGATGTCCTTCCTGAAGGAACTGAGATGGAAATATTTCTATTTTCTCCCATGCAGCAGCAGCAGGTTTGATTCGACCGTTGCTATTTTTCCCCCGTGACATGCCTCGAGAGCCCGGTGGGCAGGTGCCCGTCTGCACGAGCACCACACCCATCCTCAGCGGGCCCGAGGGCGGCCCCTCCCCCGTGAGCCACACTTTCCATCTGAGCCCCGCGCCTCCGACGGCCGGACCCAGCCCGAGGCAGGGCTCCGGGGGATGAGGAGGGGCCAAATCCTGCCCAGCACTGCAGCCCCCCATCCAGGGGCTGGGTTTCCACGAGGGTTTTTCATTGTATCCATAAGAAGCTGAACAGAAGATTGCAAACCCAGCCACCTTACCCCAAAAGGTATTAAATCTCCGAGTCCAAACACATTTACGGGATTTTGTTTTCCTTCTCTGCTCTAAGCCAGCCT
>NW_010143316.1:0-51148 GCF_000699245.1 Pterocles gutturalis
TCTAACATTCTGTGATTCTGTGAAAGTCAGGTGAATCTTTCCTCTTTCTTTGTGTAACTAGTTATCCTTTGAATACAGAGGTATGTGGGACTGATGGCAGTCAATTTCAGGAGCTCTGTTGGAAACTGAACTGACCATATAATTTTGGTGAAAATAAGGACTGTTCAGAATGCTTTATACTTTTATGTATCAATAATAAAAATTAAAAAATTCCTAAGTGTAGAAAGGGAGTGACATAACTGAAAGGACCAGAAACCACAATGATTTGTGCCAAAAGGAGTAGGGCAAATAAAATAATATTTAAAATTGAAGGATAACACTTCAATAAAAAATAAATGTATTGCTTCAAAACCATGAAGCAACATGGTTCCTGTGGGCAATGAAGATAGTGGCCTACAAGATTAGGCATATCCTCCTGGACACACAGAGGTGGGTGTGCTTAAGCATAACTTGCCACCTTTGCACAAATTGAACAGGAAGACAACAGGCAGCCTGCAGCTGCTGATGTGGCAGTCATACAGAGCAAAAGGGCAGGCAACAGCGAGGTAAGAGGAGCAGGAAGAAATGCAAATACAAGAGGCTAGAAATAATTCATCTCACCCAGAGCATTCCTGAAATACAAACAATATTCTCCAAAATTCAAAAGCACAAAGAGGCCTACATCATTAGAGCTCCTTTTTTTCTTTTTTCTTTTTTTTTTTCTTTTTCCTCTTCTTCTCCCATCCCCGCTTTGCACAAGAACACATAATTTATGTCTTGAAAATGAATTATTCTGTGGAGACATCCTCATGCCTGTTCAGTTATTCCACTTATAATTTCAGCCATCAGCATGAGCACTTGAGTTTTCAAAGCTATCAAATATTCAAATCTCTACTCTGGCAGGCTTTCTGCAATTGAGTCGCTCTGTCAGGGCCTATGCAGGACCGAATAGGATCTACCCTAAGGTGAACTGAGGGTCTCACAGAGACAATGCATAATGAAGGATGACTACTGGTGAATATATCACTCCTACACTTTCGTTTGGAAAGCCCGCAGAATCGCACTGGGAACAGGCATTTTCCTGACAGGTTTCACAATCAGCTGCTGTAGGCTGATCACACAGAAGCAAGGGCTGTCCCTTAGGGCCTGCCTGCTGGTCTAGAACCAAAAGCTGGCTTGCCAGCCTTTCAGAGAAGGCATTCTGTCTGTTTTGCACAACAGGGATGTATAAAACATTTGTACTTGTGCAAATAAGGTTCTTATAATTCCCAGGTCATATACAAAAGTTCAGAGACTGCTCTGATGTTGAGCTTCCAATGTATTTGCACCACAAGGTGATCTTAGTTAAGATGTATGTTTATAAGGAACTAAAAATAAAATCTTAGTACAGATATATGAGTAGATTATATTTGTATATGACAATTGCCATTTCATGTGGCATCCACTTTCATATACTAAGATAGAGTATTGAGAAAGACATTTCTACAGAGGTTTGTCAAGCCACTTCCAATTGTAGTATAACATTACCGCATCTTTCATATAAATTGTAGAACAAGATAAATTCCACAGTAAACAGGATTTCTACCTCTCCTGCATTGTTTTTGCTTTGTGGGACACCTAATTTTTGACAGAGGATTGCAAATCTTCACTTTCCTGTTCTGATTTTTCTTTTTTTTTTAAATAAGCTTTCTGCAAAGAATGTGATATGCTCTAATCATTGCTCTGTGCAGTCAAATGCTGTGCAAAAGGGTTCTGTTTTGGGATTTTTCGGTCAAAAATCTTTAATTCAAATGGACTTTGGTATTCTTTTTTCATGGGTATCAGGACAATGACAGCATGCAGTTTTCTATGAAGTATCTTGAACTTATATGTGTGCATTTTTTTTTCCTTCATTGATTTTTGTGTTTGGTGTTTCCCTGGAAAAAATATTCTTCATGTAGTCTGATTCACTGGAATAACTAGATGGAAATTTCCTTCTGAAATATTTGAGGAAAAATTACTATTTTGACCTTTTTATTTAATAGAAGTAGATACATCTGAAGCAAAATTTCTTTTTTTTCCTGACTATACTATGTAATAAAACTACAATATTGTATCACTAGCTTTACGGTTAAGATGAAATGTGATTATAAATAATCTATTTGGTTTGTGTTCACTTTTAAGAACATCTGTGTGCCTATTCAGCAGTATTAATTTTAACGTGTTCACATTGATCAGAATGAAGATTGCTCTGGATAGATAAGGAAAATTTAAAGCTATTTAAGATAACTTTGAAAAGTAGCATCTCCTCTACTAAAAAGCTTGTTCATGGCACCTTTCTAAAAGACTGCATAACTGAAAGCTGTGTTTGAACTAACTTTAGAGTGTATATATTTTGATTAATGTGCAATCTATCTACAGTATACAGTGTGTTACAGCTCACTCTGGAGCTTAGAGATCGGCTCACAAGTCTTTATGTCCTCAGATATGCAACTACCAGTACTAAACTAATAGGGAAGTATTTTCAATGTGAAAGTGAGTTTTGGATATAGGCTAGAATTTACAAATGCATTAGAAGAAAAGCAGGTGATATTTTTGAAATTGCTTCTGGAATTGAAATATTTAAGTTTCAGAATAAAACTCTGCATGTAAATATCTCATATGTTGTTTCACAGCCTTCATAAAAATAAAACTTTGTGTATCTAGCAACTTTTCTGCTCAGTGCTCAGGTTTAATGTGGTATGCTTTAAGAATGGATGCTGCCTACTCACACAGCATTCACAGGAAAATGTAAAGAAGACATCATGTGCAAAGTGGCGCAAAAAAATCTTTAGAAACCCTTCCCATCTCATTCTGCCAGATTTTAAACATTGTTCCACCCATACTGAGTATTGAACAGGAAAAGGCAGAAACAAGAGAAATTAAGCACTCTTTGCTTATACTTTTACAGTTCATTATAGTATCTTCAAAACTAATTGTACATCATTGTTATAGGAGGACTAATTATTGTGTTTATTATTTAGATGAATTCTGGTTCTCAGATGGGTCCTTATCTGATAAAGCCAAATTCAATGATCCTGGCCTGATGCCCCTGCCAGACACTGCCACAGGGCTAGACTGGTCCCACCTGGTAGATGCTGCACGAGCGTTTGAAGGTAACAGGAAAATGTTGAATAAAGATCAATGTTCGGTACACAGACTTTTTTAAAAAAAGTGTATATTGTATAGCCACATTTTGAATTACAAAAAATACAGTGTTTGCCTCTATAGCCCTTTAGTTCTTTTGGCAGTAACACTTCTCATTAGGGAAGACTGTCACTGAAAATTTGGGGTATTCGTGATACTTTCAGAATATCTCTTAGATACAATTCATCCACTTAGAGGCCTAAGTTCCTTCTGTAATCAATTGGAAAAATCAAGTGCTTTGAATGAGGGATTCAAAGCGCTTAAGTTAGATGTTTAAAATGAAACTGGGAGTAACACTTTCCTGAGTTTATTGTGTTGTGTTTATAAAGTTGTATGTGTAGTCCCAATGATGTCGCAGTCTCTCATGTTTTATAATAAGCTCTTGAAAAAAAGCAAAAGTGTACGCTGTATTTTCCAGTAGCAGAACTTGAGGTACAGCATATAGACCAGGCTTGTATTATTAAACTATAAGACCAGGTTAACTAAGAAAAAAAAAGCTTATTGATGTATCTGAGAGCTAAACCTACACATAATGTATAAACACAGAAAGGTGGATGTTGGTTTGGGTGTGTATATGAATATATATAGTTGAATGTTTGTGTTTTGTTGTTTCTGAGGGGCGTTTTGGTTAGGTCCCTGTGTTGCCTGAAGATTTCCAACATTTCTTAAATGATGTTACTCTCATTAGTGAATGTATGGGAAGTGAGAGGTATCTGTGAATAAGGATGACATTACCACAATCACCATTATGTAAGATAAAGGTCTCAACTTTGAGAACTGCTTGTAAAGTTAGTGATGAGATATTCTTCTTGGTTTTTCAACTAAAAGCAACCATGGGAATCCATTTTCTGGTACTTGATTCCTTCCCTAAGTACGAAGTGATTAAATTTCAATTTGATCAAAAAGCTCTTCAGAGCTACTTACTATATTAATTTAAATGGCATAGTCAAAACCCAAACCAATGGTGATGATCAGCAATCTAAAGTACTGTATTGTTCCTTAACCTGATTAACTGTCTGTGCGTTCATTACTATTCAGTACTATTCAAACACACTTGTAGCTGGCAGGAAGTACTGTGACGCTGTGAATCTGACAACTGTTCCCATACACTTCTACGTTTGATTGCTCAGGGAACATCCTGCTGTTTGTTATTGACATCTTAACTGAAAACAGATTTGAATCAGTAAAAGACTAATTCTGTAACTTTGTACTTGAAGAATATTTTTAAATGCTAATAAAAAATTTTAGTTCAGCTGACTAGAAGGTCATTCTCCACCAGTTATGCTCCTGTATTGCTAGCTTTCTTTGAAAACTTTAATAGGTTTTCATTATTTTACTGCTTAATATTGTGATTAGAATAATTTCACTTTGGTAAATTCTGTGAGTGTAATTACCATTTGAATTTGAGAGAGAGAGCTAGAACAACATAGCTATCCACAATGCCCTCTCCTAGGGTGGAGAAGTATTTAGTTGTTGGGTTTTAATTGCAAAAATCTTAGATATATCTGTAGTTAAAGCTGAAGAAACAATGACTTGAGTCGCAAGACAGAAACTGTTTTTATTGAGTTTTTTTAAATTATTGTAAGATTTTGAGTAGCAAATAATAATCTAGTTTTGTATGAAGGGGTGTAATTATCTTCTGTTTAGGACTCTGCAATAGAAACATTTGTGTATATGTTAGGTGATTTCTAAAATGTTTTGACTAAATTCATAGTACTAGAAGTTGAAATTTTTACAAGGAATGGAATTTTTAAGCCTTTGTTCAACTTTATCCTATGTCTTGCAATTTGAAAGTCATTTAAAAGAGAGTAACTGATAAGCATGTCATAAAAAAAATCACTGGGGGGGAATGCATTGGATATGAATTAGCAGTTGCCATTTCTTTATGTATTTTAGTTTTGTTGACTTAGGAGTTGCTTCAGCTTACTATTTAAAAATAGCTTGGAAGTACTGTTCTGCATTCTTTCAATGTGAAAAAGAACGTGGATGATTCTAAAGTCTGTCTGCTTCTGAATATAAAACTGCTTTGGTCTTTTTATTAAACAGAGTAGAAATATGATCACATTTTATATAGGACCATCTCAAAAAAACCTAAAACAAACATCTCCCCGCAAACTTTCAGTGGAAAAGATCACAAAATAAATAGGACTTGTTTAATATTGATTTAAGAAATTAATGTTAGAGTTGTTCTCAAGTTTGGCTTTGTCAACCTGATATTTCAAAGTTGTATTCCTTTCTAGAACCTAGATACAAGACTTAATTTTAGTTTTTTCTTTGTACAAGGTCTTTTCTCAATACGAGTTTATTAGAATTGCCAGTCTGATTCCAAGGTCAGGGTTTTTCCCCTGTTGTCTCTCTAGATGTTGACAAGTTATATATTTTGATCACTTCAACATCCATAATGTGGGCCTCACAATCCTTCATCAGTCCATCTTAAAATGCAATGTTATCTCAATTAATGTTAAATATAGCCTGTTTAGGTGCTTATAATGTTGGCATTAATTGGATTAAGAATTAAATATAGTAGCAAGAGCTTTGCTGCCATCATCTGTACTCAGCATTTACTAATGGATGCAACAAAAACAGCAGTCTTACTTCCAACTTCCCCCTCTCCCTCCAAATGAACATTTGACTGGGTTTTTTATTACTTAGTATTAGCTTTTATCCAACTGAAGCCTTGGTCTTATGTAGAACAGCAGTTTTTATACTGTGGTCCATGAGAGTGGAGTTAGTCATGACCATGACTTTTTTTTTTTTTTTTTTTTTTAATTGAAAGTGTGATGGTAATGCTTTTCACTTTCTGAAGACTTAATTTTCACTGCTTTTGCTTGGCAAGAACTTTTGTGGGAAGCTGAATATGTGCTTCAAACTCTTCCTGAAAATCCTCTGATAATCCCAAGACAGGTCTTCACCATGCAATGGAGAGCTGTGCAGGGGTTAACTCCACAGGCGCCAGGATCTGTGTCAATAAGGGGTTTTTCTTGAGCTGTATCTGTTGAGGGTCAGACTCCTTATGATGGAGCACAGTGGAACGTTATTTTAAGTCTCCACACTGCCTTCCTTTGCAGGACACGGTTTTGACACTGATATTCAGCCAGAGACCATCTTTAGCCTGCACGCAGTCAGTAGCAAGTGATCTCCTTCCATTTCTTTCATACATGGATAGGCCACTTCCAGTTCCCTCCTTTTATTTTAGTGGGAGCTGCAGAGAGATGGTAACCAGGGAGCAGCTGACGTGCTAGACGTACATTGTCGTAATACTTTTGTCTCCGTCCCTGAAGCAACAAATAAAAAATAGATAGAACTTGATGTGACTGTACAGCAAAAGAGGTAGGGCTTTAGGGAGGGCAGTTGAGGTGAAGAAGGAAAAGCTAAAGAATCAAAAAGGAAGCAAGCAACATGTTGAACTGAGTAAAGATAAAGATATGGGGATTTATAGAATAAACTGGAAAGCCAAATTAGAAGAAGGAGAACAAAGAAGTCTCAGAGAAGAGTAAGGGAAAAGGAGAGAACATTTTTTTAGTTATCTTTTTGTATTATCCTTCTGATAGATCTTCAAGTTAGAGAAAAAGGACTGGCTTTCAGCATGTGTATTATGTTGCTGATTGCTAATTTTGGATCTTGTCAATGTTTTGGGGAACAAAAGGAGAAGCCTTTCTAGATGTCTGTATCTGTTACTGTCATTACAGAAGAGAATTGACACAAACATAAATATTGATTACTATTATAAATAGATCTTTTTACTATTTGTCCTACTTTAAACTGGGTTTATTGTGCTTAAAAAAAAAACAAAAAAGCTGTTTAGTGTTTGGTAAATCATACTGTGGGAATTAACAACCTAAGAAAGTCCCTCTGATGCCCCTGGTTTAGTTCATTAAAATAGGTGGTTTCTACTTCTGATTTTTTGCCAGGTTATGAATGTCTGCTAGTGCCAGTCAGAATGCAGTGTTTCTTAATGTCAGTTTATCTTTGCAGAAACATCTGTGCTACTATAATTAATATTATTTTAATACTTCCATTTAAAACCTTTATAGATCAATGCAAGTAATGCTACACATAACATAATGAGAAAGAAGTGAAGCATTTGGCATGCAGGATAATTATTTTAACCAAATTAGTATAAGGAAAAAATGAAAATCTTTATTTAACATTTGGTCATTGCTAGTGCGTGCATGTGTAGCTCTTTGCTTCAGTGCATATGTCAGTGTACGTTTGTGGGTAGATTTTGCCTTAATAGTGAGAGAGTGGCTTCATGCGCTATACCCATTTTAGCCCTTTCCTCTGTCCAGTACATCAAAACTGTGTAGAGTTTTTTCTGGTCTCCCTTAGTGGACTGGAACAATAAAAATCCAGGTTCAAATTCTTAGTGGTAACAACTGTACAATTCTGTTACTTTAAAGTGAAACATTATTTTTGTCTCATCTTTGGTCTTGCTAAGTCAACTGTTGCTTAAACTTTTTGCTATAAACACCAATATGTTTTTGCAAATAGTTTTCTATGCATGGGCTCTGTGCAGTGTTTGGCAAGGATGTCCCAGATAAAAATAACAGCTCTGAGATTTACATATATTTTATTTAGTATGCACATATCACTTGAATAGGAGGTGTCCCTGTCATTTGGAGGAAGCAGGACTTATGTCTACAGCATCACAGTCAGAAATAGACTTGATTTTTTCTTTTGATAAATGAACTATCTGCTTTGAGTCCTTTTTCATGAATACAGAATCAAGCCTGTGAAGAACAAGTAAAACAAAAATAATCAGAAAGATTTTGCTCTTTGGAGCACAAGTTCAACCTTCACCACAATTCAGATTTAAAACCAGTTCTAATTTGAATGATAAATTGGTGAAACACAGCTAAGCATAAGTACTTATAGGGATATTAGCGCAATTTGATACAATTGCTAAAATTAAAAATGTGTCTTTAAAGTACTTGAAAAGTAATCAACGGCAACATTTTTGCTAGTCCAGGATCTTGTTACAGAGGTCTACTTATTACAGAAGTTTACTGTGTTACTAACTTGTTCAGAGTCATTTTGATACTAACCTGGCTTTTGAAAATTAAGGAACTACTCTTTGAAGAGTAGGAATTTACATAGCATGTTATATGATTGGAGACTTCTGGTTATTAGTGGCTGTGTAGTGACTTTATTCCTCACCTGATGAATATGAAAATATGGTTTCATTTTTTCTAAAGACATGAATATTGGAAAAATGTGTTTAAGTTACACTAGGAAAATAGAAAAGTTTAACAATTAATTTCCTCCTCTAAGTGTTAATATTATTTTTAAATTACATGAAGCTGAAATTCATTAGTTATTACACAAGGAAGAAAAAATCAGTCCACACATTATACTTCATTGCCAGTGCCCACATTTTATATTTTCGTTGTGTGTGGAAATAATATAAAAATATTTTAAAATAGTGTGTTTAAAAATGGCATCATGTGATTTCATTGACAGCTGCATGTACCTGGTGTTGCACCTGCTTTTATCCATCAAGAAAAAGATGCTTTCAAGTACTGCTGGGCAGAACAAACTGACAAAACATTTCCTCAGCTGACAAAATAAACCAGACAAGTGGCCATTCTCTTTAATTAAGGTTACTTGACAGAGGGAGAAAAATGCAGATTTTTTATTTGTTTAATGTTACAGTAGAATTGCCTCCGAGACACAATGTCACATGTCACGTATTGTTGGCCGTAGAAAAATAGCAACAGCATAACATTTGTTGCTGGCTTTGTTTTCTTCTATCAAGTGGTAATGAAAATGTGAACAGTATAAAGGTGAAATCACTAATTAGATATGTGCTTCAAACTGATTGTTTACACAGTCTCGTTTCTGGCCTACGTCCTGCATTTGCTCTGGGAAAGTAGTTTTAGTTTATCTCTACTAATTAAATCTATTCGACTTAGTAAGTAAATGATGTCATTGATTATGAGTTTAAAATTATATTTAATTTCTTTTCGGCACGTATGAAAGTCATGTTCATATTTGCTGAGATCCATCGCTAGTCAGAAATAAGGATCAAGGCAGGGAAATGAGCCATGGTCTTTAAGATGGGATAAAAAATGGCATGCAACTTTTCTTCATTGTTTTATAAAATAAATTGTCAGTCTTTGCTCTTCATTAAAACTATTCATTTAAAAAATCCCTTTAAAAGAGCTTTTTAGTGATTTCCTGGTTTTGTTCAGTAGAACTTTTAAACCAAAATTTACTTCCTAGTTAAAATGATCAGTCCTGTGTTCACTACTTGGCTACTTAGAGTTTGGAGAGCTGTCTTTTTATGTACCAAGCCAAGCTGTCATGCTGTGTTGCAATACTGGGTATTAGAGACACAGGGCATGACACCTCATGCTTTATTGTAATGTTGGTGTTCTGTAAAAATGACGTTGCAAGGCTGAGAGTGAGAGCCAGCGTGAGCTGTCGGGGAGTGTCCCGCTGGGTGTGAGGGCCACAGCTGCTCCCGTGGAGATGGACTGTCTTGTTTATAGGAACATTCTAAATCTTATTCCAGGTTTTGACTCAGATGAAGAATTTGGGCCGTTCTGTCATCACACGCCGTTTCTAGGTGATGGTCTGGGATTGATGAATTTTGCCTTTTGTAAACTTTCTTTAATATTTCCTACGTTTGCACGTTTGCATGATAATGCAAGCTTTGGGCCTGCGGGGTGGTAGAGCAAGGGGATAAAGGGCAAGGCAGGCATGTTGTCGCCAGAATTTATACAAGCCTACAGACATGGATTTTGTTTGACAGAAATAAGTTAAATCAATCTCCACAAAATAAGGATTTTTTTTTTTAAGAAGACAAATTAAATCCTAATGAATGCATCATTTACTCCTGTTCTGTGCAATGATGATCTGCATGGCATACTTCTTTTATGTGGTGACTGATGTATTTTGGCAGCCACACTGTATATCCATAGGTAATTACATCTGTGCTTGTTAGATTATGTTCTAGTGGAATCCAATGGAGATAATAGCGTGCCTTAGTAATATATATATAAAAACCTCAGCTGATAAAAATAGTGTGAATTTACTGTTTTTCAAGTATGCAGATTACCATTAGGTTCTCCAAATGCTTGAGACAGTAAAACAGTACGAAATGAACACTGCGGATTTATGGGGAGTCTCATGGCTTAAAGTCCATGGAAAAAGCAAATCTTTTTGCTGAATTATTATTGTCATTGGTTGTGACCTTGAATTCTCAAATGGTTTTCTGCAGATTTCATCAAGACCAATTTACTGTTCATATGAGCATTAACTGGTCCAAACAAATCTGTCTTACTCTGTTGATAGACACTAAAAGTTTCTTTGACGTTGCCTTTGGATGCAGATGTGGGCAAGCCAACTATTTGAAATATACTTTACATCTGCTGATTATCTTCAAAGCTATGATGTAGAAACCTACATCCATTTCTCTAACTGAACCAGGATAATGGCTATAATATGGCCTTTTGTTTTGCATATCTGTCCAGCTTTAAACATATCCTTATGTTACTTTTTTACAGATCAGAGAGTAGCATCTTTTTGCACCTTGAGTGATATGCAGCAAGCTCGGGGCTTGGAGGGAACACAAGAGTTACCTTTGGATGAGAGTCCCACAGAAGGAAAAGATTTCCTTGAGGCTACTGGGTATGTCAGAATTAAAGCTTATTTCTTACAAAAAATACTTTAAGAAAATATTTTTCTCTTAATGTTGCATGTCAAATTGCCTGTATGCATGTTTCACTGCTGTTTGATGGCAGACCTATTGCCTTGACTTACCGTGTCTTTAATTTTGAAAAAATGTTGTTTCTTGTAATCAGCCTCTGAGCAGTTCTAATATAGTCAGATAAAACTCACTCACTGGAATAGGACTCTGATGCAGAGCACGGTTAGATGCAGAGTTTCAGCTAATCAAACTTTTCACTATTCCTCCTATGTGATAGTAATTTGTGTTGTGTTTATTTCTACTTTAATTTGAATAGAACCGATAACAGGAGCTCAGTTCTGTAGTATACAATAACCTTATCTGCAGCAAACATCTCAGACCTTGGAACAGGTGTTCCTACCTACCTTTTGCAACTATTTGCTACTTGCAAATCCATATTTTTTTCATTTATACAGAGGTAAATGAATCAAGGGAACCTGTAACTGAGGACTGCTGGGAACTTTCATGCCAAACTGACCCATTCTTCAAATTTTTCCCAATGCTCGGGGAGACATTATTCTCCTTCTTCTTTTCTTTTTTTTTTTCCCCTGTCTTCCCTGCTGTGAGGCGTATACTTGTTAAAACATAGATTTAGCAGTATAACCTGTCCACTAGCACACTTTAAAAGAAAAACACATCTTTGATTAGTTTTGCTTTTCAGCTGCAGGAATGGAGTAAATGGAGGGAGAAGCCTTCTTGCTTGTTAGACAATCGCATTTTAATTTGAACCAATTTTACACAAATTAACTTACATGGTAAAGCGCATTTATTGTAATGACTCCTAAGTCCACATCCTTCCCCAGCCCAGTGATCAGTAAGGACTGCAAAAGGCTGTTAAAGATGTTCCACTTTTAGCACTGGCAGATCTGTCAGATTTGTGTATTTGCATGAAGCAGCTGATTCAGCTTTGTGTATAAAGCTTCTCTCTTCAGCTTCTCTTTTCTAGACAAAATGATTCACATTATGGGTAATTTCATCTATACAGTATGTGAAACTGTCTCCCACAGTGCTCATTGTCACAGAGGAAACAGAAGCTATTCCCCGTATTTTCCTGCAGTCATGCCTTTGATTAACCTGTGGCAATATTTCATATGTTTTGACCTTTAAACAAAATATTTGTCTCCATAAAGCCGTAGGTTTATGCTTTGCTGGAAATGACACAACTGCAGACCAGACAAAAGAACTCTTAACAGCTCTTTTGGTTTCCAGTAATTGTTGCTGCAGCTTGCTTCAGATTAGTACAGTCCTTATCAGAAAGCAGCTTGTTAGCAAATGTGCTTGACACACCGTTTAGCAGCAAGTTTGACTTCCACTGTGAGGGTATGTGCAAATAATTCCTAAAACATTACTTCTTAAAATCATTGTAATTTCTGCCTGATTTGCATGAGAAGCAGTGTCATATCTCAGATGTTGCAGCAATGGGTTTGTGTTCCAGTAACAGTCTTTTGCTGATGCTGGTTTTGTCTGTGTTTTCCTAACTATGCTAGACTGATTTGTTTCCTTTGCTATCACTAAAAGTGTTACTCTGCAAAAGCTGGGGAAGAAAGTGTTTTTAACAAACCCAGAATGAAGGCAGTGATTTACTTTACAGGGAACATGCTCCGAGTACTCTGACTGGAAAAGTAAACCAGCTAGAAGTCATCCTCCGGCAACTACAAACCGATCTGAGAAAGGTAAGAGATCATTAGCAATATTATTACTCTCCGGTTTTAATAGTTATAATTTTATGCAGAGTTCATCAAGGGCTTGAAAAAAGTACATCAGTTAAACATCAGGTGCAGAAGGTCCTGTGGGAATGGTTGGGTGAACAAGCTGCTCCAAGGCTTACGGGTCTTTTCTCCAGAATAACTGTCCTACAATATAGTCATACCCCAGGGAGAATGAGGCACTTAATCTTCATTTATGGTACCTTGGATTTAACAAAGGAATGGGATATGGACATGGGCACTATTGCTAAGTAGTTAACACTCCAGATATGTCATCCTTGTTGCCTTGTGGTATCTTGCTTTGTGTCTCATCTACTGTCTAATTTCTGAGTTGGAAACAATGCCAGGACTGATAGAAATGAGACTGCTTTTGGTAAGAAAATAATCATGTAGGGGAAAATTTTCAAATTAGATATTTTTCTTCCTTAATGTCTGCTTGAAATCAATTCCTTATGACTTGGGCTCCCAGGTATGATTTGTAATAGCTAAAAGCTTTTTATCCTTTTAGTGCTTGAATATTTTGTTAAATGCAGTAAACTCCTAAAATTTTTGTATTAAAAGTAACATCTAGTTTTCTTTTTAGCGTGCAATAATTTCTCAGAACGAATGAGGTAGGTGGAGCATATTTGGGGTATTAACTTACAGTTAGTAGTTTTCAGAGTGGATTAGGGAGCTCAAAAATATAGCTGTATGACTTGCACAGAAATATTAACAACAAAAATAAATGTTGTCATTACGACTACTCACTTTACTCACCTTGTATCTTTGTTAACCAGGAAAAACAGGACAAGGCAGTTCTCCAAGCAGAGGTGCAGCATCTGAGACAAGATAACATGAGACTTCAGGAGGAGTCTCAAACAGCAGCTGCTCAACTGAGGAAATTTACAGAGTGGTTTTTCAATACGATAGACAAAAAATCCGAATGACTGGGCCCCTGGAAAATACTTACTTGAACAATGTAACAGCTGTATTTTTTGAATTAGCGGGGTAATAATTTCACTGTGTTCACAATCCATTTTAGGTGTTTCTGCTACGTTCTCTGTCCAGCTTTATTCATTTGAAAGGGAGAGAGAGCTGTGGTAATCAGTCTTTAAATTCATATGAAGAAAGCAGAGAATAGCAGATATTTGTTTGTGTGCAGATGAATGTAAAAAATCCTTAGTGTCATTTTAGACATTTTTAGAAGATGCTCTGTCTGGGGCTTGCCTGAAGAGGAATATTCGGGGTTTTAGTTCCTACATTTCAGGTGCACTGGTGAAAACGCTATAGCAATTTACATTAGCTTGGGCTTCAGTATTGTAAGATAAAAAGAATAACCAGACATATACTTTAATGTTTAAAAGGTGCTCTATTTTTTTGTATGTACAGTAGTTTTATTTCCACAGTCCACATTGTCATAGCAATAAGAATGGAGGTATAGTGAATAGTCACAAAGCTGTGTTTATAAAATGTTAGCACTGATGTGTTTAACACTCGTTTGGATGCAGATACATTAGAGATTATTTATTTGCAGGAGCAAATGGTGCCTGAATATAAACAGTGTTCTGATTTTCTAAAAATACACATGCCTTGTATATGGCTCACTGGGGTTAGCCCACTCCCAACTTCAGTTACTTTTGTATAGTTGATGTTCAGCTAAACAGTTATACTGCTTAACTATTGAAATCATGTACGGTGTGAGCCAGCCAATCAATTGTACAATGCCAAATTTGTTTATCTTTGTACAGAAGCTTTGATCAAGTGTCTTGTATTTAACACCTTTATTTAAGCTTATTTAACCTTAAATTGTTGTTTTTATAAAGTTTGTTTTATCTGCACTATGGTGAGGTCAGTTGGTTGCAAGTTGTAATATTTTTAGCTTGCCAAGACTGTACTGAGGAGTTCTAGAAAATTCTAACAATTGGATGCTGCTAGCACACAATTGATTTGTTTGTATGCTTTAACATTTTTAACGGTTTAATTTGAAATGAACATACATCCTGCTTTTTTAATAAATGTTAAAAATCTAAACCTGAATTATTTTGTGTTATCCATAATTGCTATCATCAGTAAAAGCCCAGGTTTCTGTTCAGACCACTCTCTAGGAACTCAGTCCAGAGACAGTCCAAGCCCCAGAGCTCTCATGATCCCTTGTTACCAATGAGGGGTTGTCAACATTATCAAAGTTGTTTTCTTTGGTGTGTCCTGTCCTGTAACTCAGGAGGTAGCTTCATGGGTCAAGGAACAAAAGCTGTTTTGGCAGTTCACAGGTGTTGATTAGTGACCTAAGAGGAAAAAAGAAGTTTTACCCAAAAAAAATCCTAAAGAAAGTTTTCAAAAGGAGTCTGGTTTTCTCGTATTAATTTACATTAGTTGTAGCAGCAAATAGTTTGCCACCATCTTGTGCCTGCAATTGAGGCTTTGATTGCAGTGTTAGCATATGTGAGATGTTTTGTGTATAGTGCTGAGCTTGAAGTCTACCCCAAAAAAATAGTTTTGCAAAATGAAATGAAGCTAAGGAGCACATTTGAGTTATCCTTCTGAGAGAAAAAAAAGTAGTTTAAGATCATGGTTGTATCCCAGTTTCCTTTCAGCAGCTGAATGCATTCAGGCAAACCTACAGAAAATTATTGAATAGTTTAAAAATATGTTCAACTGATGCAAGTAAAATCCTGTGTCCGTTGTTAGCGCACGTTGACTAAGAAATGTTTTGTAAGTTGTACAAATGTCTGCCTCTGCTATAACAGTTGTTCTGAACGACTGATCTTAGGAAAGATTGCACATGGGCAAATAATTACTACATTGAAATGAAAAAGACTATTCTGTCTTTGTATTTATCATTAAAACCTCCGACTTCTACATAACACATCTCAATGGATATTGTTTGGTAACAGAGTAATTAAACATGGCAGTCATGTGTTATACTAGATTCTGATTTAAGCACCTTACAGGAGTCATTAGCAAACCCATCTGACTGGAGACCTTGCCCAAATAACAGTGCTGAACAACTTGGGCAATTTGTCGGGGAACATGAGAGGATTGGTTTGTCCACTTTGAAAAGCCGTGCTAACTGAAATGAACTTGAGAATAAGCGTGTTCTGAAGGGACGGTGTTTGGTTTGTGTAAGAGTTTATAGACCAATATTCATTTTATCTCTTAATCTCTCCATTATTGAAAACAAGCATTATTATAACTACCTGCACAAAAAGGATATTCAGTAGTTACCTTTCTACTTTTCACATCCAATTGGAAATATTTTCCTTCCAAAAGGGACAGAAAACTTTGTCTACAAATGTCTTATTCCCTTTGCTGACAAAAGCAGTTGTGTCAGAGGCACGTGGCTCTTCCTTAAGTAACTTTCACCATGGAAAAAAGTTTTTAGTCTGGCTGTCATTGTTTTAATAACATGTGGATACAATATCTATCAGAGACCATAGTACGGTTTTGGCATAGGTAAAGGACATTTAGTTGTACATTCTAATTATTTTTTAAGAATAATCCTCTCAGAGATATTTTGCTAACAAAAATGCCTGTTTTAGGCATGTGAAAGCAAAGGCTAAGCCTACATGAGCAGCTAGTGTGGAGCACTAGGAAAATTTAGAGTGTTGCTAACCCAGCTTTTGGTGATGGGAGGAGATCTTTCAGGCTCTTGCAACTGGACACCTTTTAGTGCTGAAATTGTATGTTAGGTGGGCTCTGGCTTAGCTTGGTCTGGGAGCTCTGTGTTCCAAGACCAATCCATATGAACTGAATCAGAGTAAGTGGGGATGATTGGGAAATTTCAAAGATGTGTTTGTGATCTGAATTAAAACAGGAATATGGAAGTGTTTTAAATGTCAACAAAGTCTTCCCAGCACAGCAGGCCATGCTGTGAAGTACTGACATGCAGAAATCAAACATGGGAGCCAACACGGATGTTTGCTTCTATAAAAGAGATGAATATAAATCATGGCAAAATTACAAATTGCTCTGCTTCTGCCTTAAAAGTGGCACCCTACTTTATATGTAGATCTTTATTGAAGGGATCCTTACTGAGACATTTCTCGCAATGTGGACTGTATTTTATTAGGTATAGTTTTTCTGAGACCACTATTATAACCACAAGGGATAATTGTTGGTATTTTTTCTGTTCCTGAGAGTGTAGTCATACTGTGGTTTAGGCATGAGATAGCTTTATACAGAAGCTATCTATGTCCTCTGTATTATTGAATATAACTTCTCAAAGTAGTTCATATTTTTTGTGCGTAAAATGCAGTTATGTGGGGAAAATGTTTAAAATATTTGTAATACAAACTAGCTTGTTGTAGAGCAGTTGCTTAGGAAAACAATTTTGAATCTGGAAAGAAAGAAGAGAATTGCTGTGTGCGTTGTGGTGGTGGTGGTGCAGCATTTCTTGAGCTCTCTGTGCTGACGGGTTCTAAAATAGAAGAAAGTCAGTGAAACTCAGAAATTGGTGGTGTACCATTTGAAACCATCAGAACCATTAATTATTGCTAAAACAAGTTATTCTTCACCCCATCTTCTCTCTTCCACAGAAAAGACTAGAAGAAAAATAATGTCTTTGAACCTAAAAGCAAACAAAAGCTTGCTTCCATATGTTGGGAGCAGATTGTGCAAACTGGGAGGGAAAGGTACACTTTAGTAATCCTAGAAATAAATTTGCCGGCGATATAAATCTTATTCTCAGCTCTTTTCTCTATGCACACAGGTTATATTTTTCATTCGAATCCTTGTACTTCCTTTATTTCATTCACTCACCGTGTTCCCTTGCTTTTCTCTCAAGAAGAATCCAACAGTGCATGAGCCAGAAGGAAAAATTTATGCAATAGATCTCTGGTCTGGAGAGCCTGGGAGAGGTCTGTGTGGGTTTAGACAAAACCATAAAGAGGCAGGGTCTAAACATTTTGCAGTCTTTTCTCTTACATTGTTCTCCACAGTGGCTGCAGAACTGAAAGCGAGGCAGGTACAATCCCACCCAGCCTTGCGAATGTAAATCTTTGCTGTTTTGCAGACTCTGAAGTCACTCACTGTCTGACTGCAGTACTAGCTTTCGGAATCAGTTTTTTAGTCATGAGTAAAGCAACCACTCACGAATGTATCTTTCCAAAATAACTGTATCTAGCAGATTTCAAAAACCTTTACTAGGGAAGCAATTAAAAAAAAGAAAAAGAAAGAAAAAAAAAAAGATGGGGGATAGAGAGGACATTTTCTTAGGTTTTATTTTTATTTTCCTCTCAGACAGACAACAAACATCGCTAGCTGTTGCACCAAGTTGTAGGGACATGGCAGGACCAGAGAATGGAATGGCCAATTTAGAAATCACTCAAAGGTTTCAAACTTATTAGTGATGGAATCATGTTTATTTTATTGACTTCTCTAGGGAAATAGTTTTATGTCCTCTGTTCCCTTTTTTTAACATGTGAACCTTTTTCCTGCCTCTTTGCTACATAGCATCATGAAATTAATCTAGTAGTAGTCGTATTGATGTTGTCCTCATTGGAACAAACGGGCTGATAGATGAACGATACAAATGTGTTAGTTGTGCAGAAAAATTGTTTTTGAGAACAATTTCATGTTTTTCTGTGTTTCTACTGTACAATAGCAAATCATTTCAGCAAATCAATCTGAAAAAGAGCAGATGGGCATTTTCTGACCAATGTCACAAAAAAAAAAAAATAATATTGAATACTCTGTTAATACCAGTTCAGGTATCCTTGTGTCTAGACACCAGTTGGAGGTGTTTAAAAGAAATCTGAGGAGAGATGATGGAAAGTAAAGAGACAAAAACATGCCATGTCACAAAGAGGGACGTGCGAGGTGCATCAGGAGTAATGCACAATATATGAATTGTGCTTGCATGGATGACAGATGACTCAATGTCCAAAGGCTAGAAGTTTAATAAAATAAGAAAGTTTCACCTAACTTGTTCATCTTTTGTAAATCCACTGTTCAGAACCCAGAAAGCAATTGTAAAAAATACCTCAGGAAGAACTTTTGTCATGAGTTAGCCCTGACCAGAAATCTGGGAGAGGGGCTGCAGTACAGATTGTTATGACTTGATGTCTAAGCAGTAGGGCCAGGTTATACTGAAGCCAAATTTAACGTGTTATAAGCTCACTTCTTTTCGGCTTTGGTTGCTGTTTTGAAACTGATACCAAAGCGGTTAATAATAGAATAAATAAGTAACCCGAAGGCTGCCCAGTATTAAATGCTCATCTAGCCATCTGACGTTCTTGTTACCACTAACACTGTAGTCTTGCTTTCAACATAGGCATGACTTTGATAGATAATATTTTCTGATGAACTTTTTGTGTAAACCTGAGTATCTGTGTTCTCGTCAATGCTGTGTTTCTCCCTCTAAGTAGACTTTTTATTTGAGATGATGGATGTTCCTTTCACAAACCCAAGGCACAGTGTGTCTTTTCAACATGAAATGTTTCTGTTGTATGTAAGAAGAGTGCTCAAGGAAGTATATTCTAGCAATAGTGGAACTTCAAGCTGTTTGTGCTCGAGGTTGGCTGTCTATCTGCTGACACGCAGCTCCCAGATTCTTGGTCTTCCCTTCCTTTCCTAAGAGCTGACTTTCTCAATAGGGATTTCAGTAAAAATAAGCACAAAACAAAAAGCTCCTTCAGTCTTGCAACATCTTCATTTTGTAGGAAATACAGTGTTTTTTTAAAAAAGTACAAATATCCTATCTTATTATTTTCTGTGCCTTTGCCTGTCGGGAAGCTTAAAAAGGAACTCCAGGGTGGCTCAGCATTGAACAGTTTAAAGCCTGTTTGCTGAGATGCTTGTGCATGAGTAGGGGATCTTAAACATAAGCACTAATTAATATGAAAATTTGTTCAGCATACTTTCAGTCTGCATACAGACCAGAGGCAATGTTGTTTCCAGTGAGGGAAATGCTGTTGCATCAATTCCAGTCCATGTTTGCTTGGGCAATGAGGAATGAGTAATCTACCATTCAAAGGAGAAAGCAAACAATGGCCTCATGCCTATGTATTTTAATGTCACATAGCCAACAGAAACTGTATGTCATGTAGACAGAAAAGCTCCAAATGGCACTATTAAATTGGGCTGTGCTTTATGGGCTGGGTAGCTGTTTTCTTTGAAAATTTCAGCAAATGTATTCAATTCCTTGGGTGTAAATCAGGTTTAATATAATTGAAATTACTGGAGAGTAAAACTGGGAAAAATAATCAGACTCTGTGTGGAATGGTAAATTACATCCAGACCATGTTTAAAAATGAGGTCAAGTGATTAGAGCAAAAACAGGATATGAAAATAAAATTGAAGTCTTTCTTTATTAACCATGACCTCAGTAGTCCACAGTTTTTGCCTCATTGATTTCTAATGTTAATGTGGTTTAAACTTCTTACTAAGCTCTGAAGAATGTTCTTTCAACAGAGCCATATCTATTAAATGAGTCATTTGCTCTTTAAAACTAGAAAGCTTCACAGCACAGCATGCAGTAAGCTTCCCAACGTCTCTCCAATTGTCCAGCAAGACTGTTGATATTTATACAGAGACATTTTTAAGGGATGCTGACAGAAGAGTTTTATCATCTGTAAATAGCCTTATTAAGGTTCATGCATAAAATCCTCTTGGATTCTTGAAGTGTGAATATGTGGTAAGACTGTGTGTCGGTACCTTCCTTCACAGTCTGTCCTAGTTTGTTACTGCAGAGCAACCCAGAGTTGTTCAGCTGCTGATTTTATTTTATTTTTTTAATAAACCAAACATGAAATAAAAGACACTGTGAAAGAAACCTGAGAGAAAGTGAAATCAGTCTTCAGACTAGCACAGATGAGCATCCTTTTTAATTTTTATAACATCATAAAGATTATGTAATAATCTTTTTAGAGAGAAAAGGAGATAAATAACTAGGCTTGCATATTTAACAGGTCAGTGTATAATTCCTGAACGCACCATGGGTTCTCTGTCAAGCCGTGCAGACAGCAAACCACATTGCAGTGAACAGCTAACAATATGGTAAGAATGACTTGTCCACATGTTTTACAAGAAATGTTAAAAGTTCCCTCCATAAAAATCACTATTTTTAATTTCTAGGAAAGAAACCTCAGGAATACCCACACTGCATATTTTTAAGTGATGTGGAAACGCTCACTTATTGTTAATGGTATGAGCACCTTAGTCAGTGCTGTGACTGTGAGATTGCTCAGCTGTGCTGACAGGAAACTGAGATGCTCAGAGGCATCAGAGGCACAGATATACCTGCACCTTTTCCTTGAAGGGAATATGCCTGAAACATCAAAAGGGCGTCCAGTCTATAATGCTTGATTTTATGAGAATATAGACGAGAGAGAGGTAATTGCTGTCACAGATACTCTGATCTTCTGATGGAGATAGGTTGGTTTTTTTCCTAGTGTTCACAAACACATCTTTGCTCCCTCTCGTGCAGGCTGGCTTTGTCCTCTTGCATGTAATGTGGAGCTTTGAGCAGCTTCCCAGATTGCATGGTCCCATCTGACACCTGAGGAAAGTGTCATTTCCCCTGGGAGCCTACAGGTTCTTTGTGGGTCTTTGTTACAGGCAAGTCTCCTGTTCATTTCGGAATCTCCAGCCAGCCTGCAGGCTCCCAGCACTTTGTTGCTCCCCTTCCTCCGGCAGCTTGCACCTGCCCCACATGCTGCAGCAAGCCGCTTACTTGCATGCCAGAGTAACGCAGCCTGCCTTTCTGCTGTGCTCCTGGAGCCTTTGCAACTGTCCATAACACACAACATGCATGCAGTAAACAGTGAACAAACAAGGGATGCTGGGCCATCTTGTCTAGAGTGTGCTTTTGCCAAGAAAGGTTGGACCAGATGATCTTTGAGGTCCCTTCCAACCTGGTATTCTATGATTCCATGAAATACAGGAGCTACTCTCCTTCCCACTTACCCAATTGCTTTTGAAACATTTTCTGGTAGTCGTATAATGCTAATTCTGGACAATCTGATGTTACCAGTACTGAGCACAAACTGTGTATGGCAGCTGGAAATGTCGGAAATAAAGTGGTTTGAAAAAATGTCAGCAGCTTAGTCTCATTAAAGTAATCTACAGGGAGAAGCAGCACAAGAATCTTCAGCTATTTTGAGGAGAACTATATTCCTCAGCCAGCTGGTCTTCACTGGATAAATAGGATTCTTTTTTTTTTTTAATTTATTGTGGTTTTATTTTTTAAAAAACTATCACAGAAGCCCTGAGGTGATTCAAAACTTGATTGTAGAATTTTCCCTAGTGGCAGACAAATAAATTGAGGGTTCCTGGGTTGTTTTAGGAGTTATGTTCAACGTGCATGAAATATCTTTTCTGGCATCCAGAACAGTCAACTGTACAGCTGAAGACCTATCCCTTTGAAAGTGTATTTAACCCCCAATATATATATGGTATTGTATTGTCCAAAAAAGCCCTCCTTTGAGAACCTTGTATTTCTGAGGCTTTGTATTCCAACTCCGAGCAGGAAATATGGACAGCTCAGACTTTTAGTAAGGCTGCTTTTTGTTCTTTTAAAACTATCCAGTGACCTTAAACTTGCTAAGACAACATTGCCAGGAAAGTAAATGCTCTCTTTCATCTCAAAGTGCATTTTCTTCATTTGGCCTATATGGATTTGCAAGATCCAGAGTCCATTTCTCATACATGCATAGACATCTTCCCCCACCCCTCCCCCCCCCCATGAGCAACCACATTTCCTTTTGAAGCTGTTTCAGTTACTGTCAATTAACAGGAGTTATAGTTTGTGACAGAAATGTTGGCTGGAAGGAATGTCTGGAGGTCATCCTGTCCAACCTTCTGGACTAAGTGCACCACCACTTTACCAGGTGAGGTATGGCTTTGTCTAGCCAAATCTTATAAACCTCCAAGGATGGCAATTCTACAACCTCCCTGAGTACCCTGTATTATCCCCCACTGAAGTTTGTTTCTGTTTTTTCCTAAAGTCCACCAAGCCACAATCTGTGGTTTTTGCCCCGTTATCATCTGGCAGTACCAAGATTTCAAGATTCTGGCTGTTGTGTGTGTGTAAATATCCTACAGATAGTTGTAGACTACTATTAAATCATCCCTTAGTCTCTTCTTTATCAGGTTAAACAAGATTAAATAATTCTCTCAGTTGCCCCTTTTTGGCCATATGCTTAAGGCCCCTGACCATCTCAACAGTGCTCTGCTGCTCTCTCTCTAGCTTATTACCATCCATCTTGTACTGGGACTCCAAAACTGAACACAATATTCCAGCTGAAGCACTACCATTACAGTTAATTACCCCGTATATCCACAACATGCAGCAAAACTGTAGTTCCTGCCACTTCCCTTCCTCTTCCCACCAACACCAATGCTCTTTGGAGCTGCAGCAATGTGTTTTCTTTTTTGTTACGTCTGGGATTTTGTCTGGCTACAGTTTGAGGACAGGAGATGCTTTGCTATTTATGTCATCCGTGGAGGTGGCGACAAGGGTAAAGACATCCGCAGATGTGCACATGGTCCTGATAGACACAGGCAAAGTGTTGGTGTTGGGCAGAAGCTGAAGTAAAAACACATACGTACACCTTCTGTGAGATCCACATTAGCTGAAACTCCCCAGAGGAGTGTGGTTACTGAAAGGAAAATAACCTTCTTTCATTTAAGACTGTTTTCAAACATGGTCTTGCTATTTGCAAATCCTAGAAGGGTGCTGGGTAGCCATCCTCTCACTTGTCTTTCTACTACAGATTCCCAAGGAAGATCTGGCCGGATGAAGCCTCCTACATCTGAACTCACCATGTACATTTTCTTAATAGCTGGAGAAGGAAAACAAGGGTTTGCAGAGGATGGTTCAGCCGAACAGTATCACGGAGCTTCTCTGAAGTGAGTGACCCACTGACAGGCCCTCTTTGTCTCTCTGCAGCAGGAGAGGAACACCAAAAAAGGAGTTCCAGGTGTAGAGTTCTGCAGTATAGTCTGTTTCACAAAGTTTGCTGTTGTTCATGGCTTTTGTTGCATTTAATGTTTAAGTGAATGCTTACTAACCTCTTGAACAAAATGAGAAACACCCTGACCTGCTCTAGCTAGCAAGCAAGACTAATGTTCAGATTATTTGAAGTCAGGCCTGTTTTGTGTTCTACGCAAGGTATCATTCCTCAAAGGTGATTTTTCATTTCGAATAAATGAGAACAAGAGATGTGAGATGCACTCACCTAACTTATCTTGGCTGAGACAAGTTTGAAGCATTGTTGGATGCCTCAGTAAATGATATATGATCATCTGGAAACAGATTTTTATAACCCGGGACTTCTACCCTTTTCAGACAGGTTATTATGAGGAGCAGAGTTCAGCTGGATTCAAGCTGATGTTAAAGTAGAATCTAGTAGAGCCTCCAATAGAGTCTCGAATAAACAAAGAGACTTTGAGCCTGACCTAACAGTGTGTTTTTCTAGTTTACTACTAGAGTAACTGAATTCCTTTAATCCTATTATACTGTATATTAGCTTCAAACTAGGGCTGTTCATTGTTGAATCAAGTCCCGTGTTTTGATCAAGACACAGAGAACTGTGTTTTTAAAAGTGCTGAAGTCTTTGTGTGTTTGTTTTGGAAGATGTTGAAACATGTTAAAGAAAATTAGTTCTAGGCTGAATATTTGTATGACAAGTTCTGCCTACAGCAAATCTCTATGACTGAGCTGCAGATCTCTAAAAATAAGATTTAAAATTGGAATGTTTATGCAAGTCTTAACACTTGTGGTACCAGTGCATGTTGCCATAATAATAAGTTGAATAACAGAGTGTTGTCACACTGCGTTGAATTTCTGCCCTCTGTTTCATCTTGTGAGACAAATTGATCCTCAAACATTAAGGCCATAAGGAATTATCTTAATAGAAATGTTTTCTGGATACTTGTGATGAAACACAATATGCTACATGATTCAAGTAACCAATAAATGAATTTATTTTTGTGATCAGTTTGTAAATTACATTAGCAGCAAAGCAGAAGCACCATCAAACAAAAAAGTAAACAATAACAAGGATTTTTTTCCTATGTCTTTGTCTTACAATCCACAGATGAAAGTTTCTAAAGAGCAAAAATATGCAAAACCCAATAACTGTGTGTGGAAATTAACTCCTGTGGTTCCAGAGGATGTTATTTCTAACGTACAGCAATGTAAAACAGTGAAATGTTTCTGGGTTTGCCTTCTCCATCAGTGGCCAAATATAGCAATTTAGAAAATATGTTAAGGGCAGTTGTGCTTTCTCTGTTACTGCAAGGGCAGCTGGTGCTCAGAGCACCTCCGGCTGCATGCAAGGAAGGGGAGAATGGGGACAACTGAGATACAGCTATATATTTACGCCTCCATGTTGCCAGCATACTGAATCACCTCTGGATCTTTTTCATACTCTGATGATGCTGCTGGAGTTGTTTGGATTGTTCGTCAAGATAATGGGAATTAAACTGGGGAACAGAGCCAGGATCTCAAGAGCAAGGGCAGCTGAAAGAGCAAAAGCTCTGCTTGCCTCTCCCTCTTCATGCTCTGGGCTCCTTTGCTGCAGCCTGGGATACGTCCCATAGATTTGAATCCCAGGAGGCTTGAGTGCCTTACCCACCAATACCTTACCCACCAATCTGTAGAGAGGTTGAAGGGTCCTCCCCCCTCCCACTTATACTTTGGAAAATTTTGTCTGGGAATGTGGTTATTTTGACTTATTAGTGTGGGGCTGTGCTTGGGGCAGTCCGTACTGCTGCCCTAGCTGAGGTTAGTCTCCTTTCTTCAGAGCCTGGAGAGAACTACATGCATTCCCTAGACAGAAAAACGCGTTGAAAGGCACTACCTTCAGTCTGGCAGGAGAGAGCATCATGCCTTTGATGTAAACTGGTGCTGTAGCAGAACCAGCCCAGATCTGCAGTGCCCGGAGTTCTGTCACTCCCTCCGGAAACCAGAGGGCAGAGCCTCTTTGGTTTTGCTGACAGAGCCCCTTACCCCAGAGGTGAATGTACTAGTGCCAGGCACTGGCTTGAGGGGTACAAATGACCCATACTCTAACAATGATTATGGCAACAGTATGGATGATATCTCCTGTGAAGAGCTCATATTTGTTTCTCCAGAGCTGCTTTTCGCAAGACTAGTCTTAACCTACAAGTAATATTTCTTTTACATGTGTTTCTCCAGTAGGGCAGGGCTTAGGAACAGTGATGTTTTGAGATAGATAACGCAACAGCATATAAGTCAAACCTCACAGGAGAATCTCCTTTTGAGACTATCCTGTATTTCAGATCATTTGTCCTTCCTTCCATGTGCTCCAGAGACTCAGAGATGAAGGCCCTTTTTGCACTTAAAGTTTCAGTGCCTAGATCTGATACCCAATGTAGAGAAGGTAATCTTCTACCAGGTGAATGTCTTCAGGAAGATCTTAAATAATTTTAAGCAACCAGAACTCAACAAGCTTCAAAAAGATCTCAGGTTTCTGTTGCACTCTGTTTTCTCCGATAAGGTCCAAGGCAGAGTTGGGAGTTTCAAAACTAGAGTCTTTCTTTGCTTGTTCTGCTCATGACTCCACAGAAAAACCTTCACCTTTTGTCCTTACCCCTCAAATGAAATCCCAGCGCTCTTGGTCAGGTGGTCTACTTTGATTCGCTTGCAAAGTGAAATCAATAATCTCATTTAAAAACTTGCTGAAGGCAGGGCATCTCCCTCATATTGGACATGCTATCAGAGAAGAATCTGCCATTCTGTGTGAAACCTGACCTCCAGCCTGCAAGGATAAGTAGCCTGAGAAAGCATGAGGGATTTAGTAGCAAAATCAAATGAGCAGAGAGATTGTGATAAGAACTATGTTAGGTTACCAAGGAGTTATTGGGATTATACCACGTTTCAGTTTTTCGGTCACAAACTTTTCCCACAGATTTTCTAAGTAATTGTGTTTAAGCCAATATACACAGAGTGATGTAAGGTATATATAGGTGAATATGTTGACACACCGAAAGCGTAAGCAGCAGGAGACATGCTGTTTCTATTACTTGCCTCATTATACACAGATGACAGTCAAAGTCACAGTGTCTCTGTGAAATCATGAGTTTCTGTGATTATTACTGAAAAAATGTCCATTTCCTTTTTTTTCAGAAGGCTGTTTCAGGCAGTGCTGTGGAAGAAAACGAAACCAGCTGAAGCCTGAATGCTATATTTTGGGTTCCCAATGCAGACAAAAAACCTTATTTTTTTTGTTAATTATGAATACACACTGTTAGTCTCATGGCAGAGGAGACCTGTTTTCACAATGGGAAATCACACTGTCCCCAAGTTCCAGTCTATATCTGGTTCTTTTCCTTTAGGGAAGGAATACAAGACTTTTCCAAGACTACGTTTGGGACCAGACATGTATTTTTTGTGATAATCCCTAACCATGTATCAAATGTCCTTTTAGATTTAAAAAGTGCAGGATTTCATAGAGTGACTTCATCTCCCATGGCCTTAAAAAATGCTCATTGATAGTCTTGGAGTAAGTGGCACCGCCGCCGAGGGAAATGGGCCACCCAAAGATAAAGGAGAGTACAAATTGAAAAAAAACCCTGTTCTATTAAGTTGTAAATGGTCAGATAGATTTACTGGTGTGCAATCTCCACCTCTCCCATTAGTATCTTGTGGGAGGGTGCAGGGTCCCGTGCATTTCCCATGCTGTAATTGCAGCCATCAGCCTGAGAGGTCCCAGGTGAGTAACTTCAGCACATTTGTCAGCTACCAGAGCTGAGGAGCCCTGTGCTGATCCTGAGGAGTCATGTGAAGCCACGCAGCACATGTTACAGCAGGAGCATTTGAACTCTGTGGTCCTCCTTGCCTAAGCCCCACTGAGTGTAGTGGAGTTGGTACCTCCCTGCTTGCTGTGACTTTGAGGTCCTTCGTACACCACATCAGCTCTTAAGATACGGGGTCAAGCTGGCAACTGATGTAAACCAGTACAGCCGCTGATGGGCAATGATAGCAGATTCCTCAGCACAGAGCCACAGTTACATGTCCTCCAGATGTTCTGCAATGCAAACATTCTGCCTCTGCTTTGCTCATGTTTTTTTGCTGAGCTGATGTTGTGCTTGCTAATGACTTGGTTGAACTCTATTCTTAGGTCAGGGATTGAAGATGCTAAAGGGTATTTTGTGAAGACTCCAGTGGTTGTCAGGGAATGTGGGTTACCTCACTCATGGCTGCAAACAATGTGAGACCCTCTGATGTTGCTGTCATCCAGGGGAAATGAGAAAGTTACAGACTGGAGCAAATAGGGAGAGCAAAGCAAGATATTCATTACCTTGAGCATGCTTTTGCCCAGTGTTATTCATGGATGAGCAAAGGTTGGATATCTGGGACATAAAGAAAAGTGAGGAAAAAATATGAAGCATCCCTAGAAACATGGTGAGACTGTGTTCTCCACATGGAGAATGAGGAGGAATGATATTTTCCTGGCAGGAATGGCATTTTCCTGCCACTTAAGTAGAACTGCTGCAGTGAAGACTCCTGACCTGGCTGCTCACACTACAGACCGTTGAATTCGTAATTTCAGAGACCAGCAAGAGCTGTGCATGCATGGGAGAGTCAGGAGAGCTTCAAAGGCAGTTGGCTATGAATCTCTAGAACTTTTTAACAACTAGAAGGTGGGGGCAAGGGGGACGTGAGTGCAGCTACAGCAAGAGGAAGGTGATGGAGAGCATGGGAGTGACAGGCTCTGGCCAGTTATTCCTCCTGGAGCTCTGGGCTGACGTGTTTTTACATCTGCTGGTGGTCCCATGTGGCTTCCCATCCCAGGTGGAGCAGGCTGTTACACCTCCCAGGAGTGCCCAACACGCAGATTGCCATGGCCAGATGTGACTCAAGCACCATCACTGCACATGAAGGCATACCAATTTTTGTTCTAAGAATGAAAAACCAGTGACACAGCTCATTAATGTCAGACATCTGACTTGTTTCCGGAGGTATGCCTCTTTCCTCAGCAGCTGATTTCTGCTGCTTCAAGCAATGGGTAGCAATGGTCTTAGAATGAGTGTTGTCTCAGTGTTTTCTCTGCTTGTGCCAGAGCCATGAACAGCCAGACCTGGGAGAGGGAATTGGGTTAAATTGAGCAGAAGATGAGGAGACTGTCTGGGAAGCCAGAGTCACTGCCATCCCTGCAGTATATTCTGCTGACAACGTGCTCCAAACCTGGTCCTTAGGGCTCTCTCTTGACCCTGGAGAAACCCTGAGTCAGATGTGGGTGCTTCCATTGGTCTAAATATGTCATTAATTCTCAATCTGTTGGCAGATTCAATGGCACTTTGATATGAATTGGAGCCAGGGAAATGTTAAATTGAAATTAATTTATTTCTCTTCCTTGCTAATAAAAGATGAACAATGCATAAAGCTTTGTTCTGTCTCTAGTGCAGGAAGTGAACAACAAACTCAATTTCACCCGAGAGCAGCCAAGAAAAAGCAGTTGATTTCGTCTTTGAAGCCTAAGCATTGATTATAAAATATATGATATTATTACAGTGCATGCTTCCTCCAGGTGCATGGAGTCTCCGTAGCTCCAATGTAAGGGATGTCCTGTTGTTTCTTGGTTATTTCATGTTGTACAAAGCAACTACTCCTATTTATAATGCATGAAATGTTCAGCCACTGGAGTTTTCTGCCTGGCTAATTCTGCCTTGATTTACAATGAACGTTAGTCTTGTGATTTACAGACTGCCAGATTCCCTGAGTAGGATAACTCCCTTGAAGAAAGCTTCTCACCCACAGGACGGCTCAGACAGAGTTTCGCTTGCTTCTGCCAGCTCCAGCCTGGGATCCTGCAAGAAGAAAAGGGCAGGCAAGCAGGATCCGGCAGGTGAAGCAGCAGCCTTGGCACCGCAGACGGCATTTGCTTCAGGTGAAAGGTCTAACATGGGATCACTCCTCCTCTCTCTTGTTATTTGCTTCCAGGTACCTCCCTTGAACACATGGGTTCTGGCTAGCCTCAAAGTGAAATTGCAGGTCTGTATTTATGGCTTCTGAAACTTTTGTATGGGAGAATTCATCAAATGGTTTGCACTTGTATGGCTCAAGGGCTTGCGCCTGCTCCTCTTAGGAGCCAAGGAGGAATGTCTTCATTTGGGAGCCCAGATCTAAGGTTGCTCACAGTCAGGAATTACCATTGATTTACACAGGGGTATAAAAGCAGAGTCAGATCTCAGATCCCACAGCCTGCAAATCCTTGGGAACTAGTTCTTCTGTTTGGTTAGCTGGTGTGGTGTCAGAATTGCGCTTTGAGAAGGCAATGGCTCAAGAGGAGCACCGCTCAAAGGAACGGCATCTTCAGTGAGCAATTTGGCAGGCGCAACACCTTTGATGACTTAACATTGTGCTCAGAAAGAGAGTAACTACTTCTGGCTTAAGAATAAAGTAAGGGACAGAGAGAGAGGAGGATTCAGTGCTTTGGTTGTACCTTACATGCTTAGAGCAGCAGTCCTTCCTCCTCCTCACTGCCCCATTCCCTGCACTCCTCCCTGAGCTGCAGGGAACAAAGAAAGCAACAGGTTTTTGGGTAGCCTAGATGTGGTGAGGCAGTGTGTTGTCATATTCCAACTAGGTACTTAGGAATGTCTCTAAAAGGTATTAATATCACAACTGATGCTAGCGGGCACTTTTGTTGTCAGTCTTGAAAGGAGACAAAAGACAGTTACAGACAGGAGACTCACCCCATTGTCCAGTTCAGACGTGAAATGCGATCATTGCACACCGTGAGGGAACTCCGTGTGTCCTGTGTGACTGTGCACAGCGCTGCTGGGTGAGGGTTGGCAGTGGGGAGGCTCTCCCAAACTCCAAATCCATGTCAGTAAAACAAAACAAAAGTGAAGGCTGCCGGTGTGTGGCAATTTCCAGGGCTATGACAGATGCCTGGGGTTCACAGGACTACTTTGTGGATGAAAAGGCCTTGCCATTTGAACGCTTCAGGAAACTATCTCAGTTCCTCCAAGAAATTTTCAAAGACTGAAGGGCAGTTATACTCTTCTGGCCACCTTACGTCTCTTCCATTTCCAGGTGTTTGAGCATCTCATGAGACTCAGCTGTATGGTCTGCCCAGCTCCTTATTGGGAAAAAAAATGGTCTTTTACCAGATTCCTAAGAGCTTGGGGTCTGAGAAAACTGGATGCTAATCAGGTGAGGGGCTAAAATGCAAGGACACCAAAATGGGCAATGGAAAAATGAGAATATTCTCACTGCTGTGTTATTCAAATCAGGCCAAAAATGCTGTGAATCTTGGAGGAAATCCTATTTACAGCAGTTTTCCTAAACCAAGGTGGTGGGCACACCTTGAAAGGATTTAGTGGCCAACCTTTAGAAACTTCACTCACCTCTTTAGCTTGTGCTTTAACTGTGTTTTCATTGTCTGGGCAAGTTTTCACATCACAGAAACTAGAACTTACTAGAGTAACTGGCTCATCCATGTGATCCTGTAGCTTCACTGAATCATCTCCTGACACTGCATTAGGCTTTGATAGACATATGTTATTTTACAGAAAGAGCCCAAAGACAACTCTCACATTGCCTACTGCTAGGAGAATTTTTCTCCAAGTGTCAGTGATGAAATTATTTTCATTAGCGTGAGAATGTCTTGATTAAAATACAGCTTTCAAACAGGGCTCTTGTCGTGGCTGAGGCAGCATCAAAAGAACAGATCTGTGCTGAGCACCCTCTTTGTAGCCTGTATGTATAAAGTATCCAGAGGTGTGAAACAGAACACTCAGCCGCACACACAAGCCTCTTTTGGTGGACTTCAGCCAGGCCATTAACATAACAAAGAAAATATGTGCTTATTCAGATTCTATTCATGATCCTAATTTCATAACTTCTAAAGAAGGAATTACTTGAATAATAGCAGTAATAATACACTAGTAAAGTTCCTTGTTATAATCTTCAATGTGATCTGACAACTGCAGAAAAACACAGCATGCTGTTGGGTATCTTAAAGAGTGTGTATGTGTGTGTTGAGGGGGGATATGCAGAAAGGTGTATCTGCCACAAACGTCATAGGAATCCTTGCTAGAAATACCGTTAAGTGCTTCATGATGTACCGTTCACAATAATATATTTTTTTCTTCTTTTTCTTCTTTTTTTCTTTTCTTGGTCTTCTTCACTGCCAGCCTGAAGTCCTCCTCTCCAGCTTTCTAGCTCAGCACTGTGGACTCTGTCCTCACACGTCTCTGCAATAGTAGCAGCCCCTTACACCACATGAGGGTTTTGTCACCACTCACATGGGAGTACTGCCAGTTCGGGGTTTGGCGTAGCTGCCCAGCACTTAGTGCATAGCTACAGAGGTAAGTCAAAAGAAGGCTATTGAAAATAGACAGTGAGCTGCAATAAAAAGATTCAAATCTACGTGATAGTGCCCTAGAATAATGTTTGCATTCCAGCAAAGACAAGATATTTACTGGCTTGACTTGGGTTTCTTTAAAAATAAATATCCAAGTAAGTTTCCACTGACAGTTTTTCATATCTTTCTTCTGCCTGGTACTGGAAACACAGAAACTCAAATAAAGCAAGAGCTCTGTGAGGTGCTTTCTCCTTCAGTTTCCTAAGTTTTGTTTTAAATAGTACAGCCTGGGTGTTGCTGATATCTGCCTATATACTTGGGCTGCTGCATGCTTTCCTGTATGAGATTTTTTTTCTAAGGATTTTTTTCTGTCATTGCCAATAGCAGATGGCTAGAATTTTGCATCTGGATGTATGTTGATCTACAGATATACCTTGTCTTTACCCACATAAATCTGTTTTAGGATTAGCTCACTTATTTATAAACTGCTACAGGTGTTATTTTCCTTCATTAACCTTCTCCAAAGTTGGCAGCAACCCAAAATAATAAGCGAACATGGCCATTGCGAGGAGCAGGTTTCAGCACCTGCAGGTACAAGAGGTTGTGAAGGATGGAGAGAGAGCTAAACCTGCCCACACCTCTCAAAAATTCCAGGCAGCTGGGTTGTGGTTTGAGCATCTGGGTTGCCCTTTCAGAGGTAGCTGACCATTCAGTCCTACCCTGGATTACAGAGGCAGAAGACACTGTAGCTATAGATACACTGTGAGGGCTGGAGGTCTGCTGTTTCTCCTTAGGAGCAGCCAGACAACAACCTCTGGTGAACTTAGGGCTTTCCTCAGTACAGCACTGCCTGCATGTTCAAGGGGATGTCTCCATCAGAATGTCTCCATCAGGACATCTGCATTCTCAGTGGGACAGAGTCACCACCCACAAGTCACTTGTGTTGCTCTCTAAAGGCTCTCCCCTTGCAGACTGATCAGGTCTGGCTCTCCTTAGGGTAAGAGAGGCGATTCATAAATGATCAGGCACAAATGGAGGACAGCAGCTGCCATGTTTGACCTCTGGTGTCAAACAGGGCCAAAGAGTTTCTCTTGCCTCAGGTCTGATGATGTGTGGTCAGTTTAAACCTCTGCTGTGCTTACAGCCTGAGATGCTATGGCAGCTTGCCATCTCTTTTTCAAATGTGTACAGGCATCTTCAATTTCTGATGTGTGGTTGCAAGGCACGTTTATGTATGACGAGGCTTGCAAAGAGTGAAGCAATACTCCAAGCATTATGCTTGAAGGCATGCCCCATCCACAGCCATTACTGAATTACCGGGGAAATCGTATGTACCAAGTCCATGTAATACACACTGAAAACTCTGGCTGGATTTGAACTATAAATAACATAATGAACTCCATTTGAGGAGGCAGAAACAAAGTAATGAAAAAAAAAATCGAGTCATATATTTAAAATGCTACCGTGGGTGTAATAAACTAATCAGAAAACAATGAGCACAGATGATAACCATTGTTGCTCTGGAAAGCGCCAACAAATTCCTGTGCACTCAGGGGTTTGATAAAGGGATCTCAAAACTCATAAGGCCAAGCTCTGGACTGGTTAATTTACAGTGAGCCAACAATTTCTTTTTGGTCCTGCCTGCATTTAGTGAAGGACAGGTTCAGAAACTCAATTTAGATCCCACTTCCACTAAATAATTAGGGATATACATTGCTGATATTACTCAGTTTTCTGAATATTACCATTGAGCGAGTGCATTAGAGCATGAGAAAAATTGCATTCAGGTGCATGTTGTTCCTACCTAAATTAAAACTCATTAAGCTGTATTGTAACATTCAAGGCAAAGATAGGGAAGGATTAAAGTGTTTAGTTACTGCAGCATCAGTTGTGAGGCATCAGGACACAGAAATAACAAGGTTTTTTTCTGTCTTCTAAGAAGATCCCAGTTGTGGAGCTGATCCTCCTGTACAGGTGAGAAAGGGAGCACTGGGCAAAGGAGTGATCAGTTCCGCTTTGCTAAACTCCTGCTGATGGAAAGAGATGAAGATCTGGCATCCCTTTGTCAGTATAGCAGGAGAAAGAAAGGGCTGGGCACTACTTTTCCAGGAGGTTTTCAAGGCATTGAGCTTATCTGAGAAAAACAGATCTATGTCTAAATGAAGTATGTCCCCAAAGGGAAGGTCTGGATTGGTTCAACCACTCCCAGAAGGCAAAGCAGCTGGCCATGCAGGTATGGAGCAGTCCCTGATCCTGATGCCATCTCTGCTGAGGCTGGCAGTCAACAAGGTGGGGTCAGGTCCTTCTGGTGGTATCTTTCTAGTGTTGGGTAAATATAGCTCTGTGTGATGGCTAGTGACCAACAAACAATAACCAAGTGTATATTTTTATTGACTAATTAATTAATTACATGCCTCTCTCTCAGAAGATCTCTCAGGCTGAGTATGTGCACAGGCTGGCGTGTGCATTTGAGCTGGCTGAGGTTTGAACTGCGGCAGCTGTGCTGACGCCTACATTATTTTCTTCACATCCCTGCCCGTATCTTCTCCTGATCCAAGTATTTTGACATTCTGGTGTGCTGCCTCAAAGCCAACCAAAGCTGACACAGCTGAGGAGACAGTTGTGTTTGACCCCACGGGCTACAGAGCACACACCGGCCCAGGTGTGTGGAGGCTTTCATCCCAATACTCCTGCATTCCTCCTTGCATGCTCTGGGTGAGGGCCTGGAATAAGAAGCCTTTGCTCATGCAAAACTGATTCAGAACATGATCTGTACTGAAAATTAGTTCCTCCAAGTCTCTGATTTCAGCCTGGTATAGAACAGGTGTATCTTTACTGAGAAGAAGATAGTGGATATAACAAAATGCTTGTGCTTAATACCTGCATGCTTTGCATTTCATAAGCACAGGCATGGTGACTGTATATGGTAAAGTGCTGCTGCGCACGAATATATCAGATCACAGTGGTGTTTTTTTTCTCTCTGTTAACTCTCTGGATTTACTGTGATGCTGTGCTTGTCACTTTTTGCTGACAGAAGGAGTCAGAGGTACAGGATCAGAGCCATCAGCTCAGGCTGTGGCTGTGCATCTGACAGCAGGCAGCTCGGATCACCGTCAGCTCCGTCAGTGCACCCTGCAAGACATGTATTGTACGAACAGGTAGCACAAGTCAACATTTCAAACAGAAAAAAACCCTGTCATGGTGGGCAGGAGCTGATCTCCTACCTAGCGCTAATTGGCATCTTTGCTCTTGCACTCTCTCTCTTCAGCTCTGCCCCACATTACCACGATAGCAAAGCACTGATTAATGACCCCAGCAGAAGCGCAGGACCCTATGTGGTGTGGAGCTGAATGCTTTAGATGACCCCTGGGTGTCAGAGCTGAGGCATGCTGGAGGGGATTTCTGCTGCCCTTGGACCATTGATGACAGCAATGTCATTCTTTGAGTCTCTTGAGTGGGATGTCTGTGTGTGTTTATGCAAATAAGTTGGTAAGAATTAATAATCAGCCCATTTCTGGCTTTAGCAGTAGAAGCATTTGCACGTGAAGCTCGTACCTTCTGAGACAACTGTCATTTTTTTTTTTTTATTTCTTAGGAATTTCTGATGTCTCCTGCTGATAGCATTAATAAACCAGAAGGGAATTGCATGGGTAGTGTTGCCAGACATACGAACGGAGATGTTAAGGTTGCACTAGGTAAACTCCAGAGGCTCCTTCCAGGCAAAATTACTCCATGGCTGTGTTGTTTGAACTGTTGCTTCCCATTCCACTTGCAGCCTGCAAATCTCAGTCTTTTCTCCTTCCTCTAGCCTCCCCATTCATTTGTCAGGAGTACGTTGGTTTGTATGCTTTGTGGCCTTGGGATGAAAAAAAAAAAAAAATCAGTTTAGTCTTCAGTCAGCTCTGCCTCTTCAACTGCTGCACTTCTGGTCAGACGTTCATGTAGAAGGGTCATACAGTTTTGTTCATTTGCCGCCACTACTGCAAAGACAACTTGAGCTGAGAAGCTACTTCTGACAGCCAGATTGTAGCCATTGAGGGAAAACTGGAAGTAGTGGGGCAGATGGATCTTCGAGTTGGTTACAGAAACTGCTGTAAGTTATAAAATGTGATTGATTTCAGTCACTCTGTCCCTCAGAAGGTGTCAACTGCTGTTCTCAAAGCCCAGATTCTCATTTCAGGTAGATTAATGCACTTTTCTGTCATCTTTAAGATAATATCAATAAACCAGGACCTGGGCGTTCTGGCAGAAAAGATAACAAAAGTTCCTGCTGCCTTTCCAAACAATGTCAGCTAGTGCTAAAATTGTTCTTTTTTTTCTTCAATATTGTTATTGCCTGTCTTTCTTATTAGGCTAATTGCCAGTCTAATTGTGCTTCCTTTTCTCTCAGCATCTGTACAAACCCTCACCCTCTCTTGGTTGCAGAGGCACCCCAATGTTATGCACTATGGGATGAAGATGCACATAAATATGCACATAAAAGCATGCACAGACAGGAGAATATCATCAGCCAGCCCTCCACAGCTGGCTACTCCAGCCACTGGGAAGCTTTGAGCCTCAGCAGAGTGACAAAACCACTGGGCTGTGGGGAAGAAGATGGTGGCACTTACAGCAGCGTTAAGTTCATCTCAGGCCTCCTCTGACCGAGCTTCGAGTCTCTCCTAAAACGGAGAGGTACCAATCCTAGAGGGCCAGGGATAGCAGGCCTGAAACCCAGCATTCTGCTCTGGCATGGTGTTACCACCTAGGTGCTGCCATCTCCTTGGGCTCAACCACCCCAGGAAGAAAACATGGCTCTGCTCACTGCCTTCCTCAGGAGCTGCATGGAGCCCACTCACAACAGTGTTTGTTCAGCTGTAGACAACAGTTGCAACAATGAATGGTGTAAAGCTCATTAACAGCTGCAGAGACCTGAACATTTCAAATGCAGTGTTACAGAGGCACCAAGTACCATTTAAACACAGTGTGAAAAACTTTCTGCTCTTCCCAAGCCATCCTCCCCTCTCCTTCCTACTGGCATTGCCTCTGCAGGGGCACCAGGCATCTTCAAGGTCACTGCTACCGCTCCCCGCTGGGGTTTTCTGAGCTATTTCTTTGAAGCAAGGCCCAGGGGGACCTCTCCTCCTCATGCCTGATGGCTGGGCTGTAACTCATAACTTCACTTTCTTGTCTGCCTCTCCTCTGTGAAACAAGACCTTGTCCCCTGAGAGCTGACGGGCATGCCTGGTTGCTCTTCCCTGGAAAGCACAGCACTTGTTTGTGCTCATAAGGAAACAGCATCTTGCATGGCAGTAAAGAAAGTCCTCAGGAAAGGGAAGATCCAAAGCACTAATTCAACAGAGTCCAAGGACTTGGGCAGGCTCTCTGCGTTTCACCTCTGGACCAGCCGTGAGGAGCAGGGGAGCATCACTGTGGGCTCTGCAGGGACCCTTGGAGTATTTGAAGGAGCTGCCGTTATCTGGAGCCAGAGGTATAGGCCAGCTCCTTGGGCAGAGTTAACACCATCATGGCAAGTAAGGCTCTGGGTCTGTGATCCTTAATATCCTGGGAACAGCAGAAAAAAGGTAAAGTTTTCCCTAGTTACTTTCTTTGAAGTCACCAGTAACTGGCGACTCCACCCAAGAAGCGTCCATGCAGCTTGCCCTGCTCCTCCCCAGGACCAGGGAGGCCAGCAGAGAGTTAGAGGCTGGCTGCTCAGAGCTGCAGCCTGCCTGCGTCTGCCTGCTGGGGGCTAGTGGGGAAACACTGCACCTGCCCTTCCAAACGCTGCCTTTGCCCCGCCGTCCTCCCCTCTGGGGACATTCCCACAGCCAGCACTTACCCTGAGCTCTGTTGTGGTGAGCTCGCCTTTCATTTATGGTGTTAAAAGCTTTCTAAATCTGTTTTTTTATCCTTGCAGTTTCCCCTAAGGTAAACACCTCAATTTCAGTCTGAGTCATATCTCCTTACACCACTTTTGCTGACTGCTGGGCTAAGTGGTGTGAAGTATCTGTCTCTGGCTAGATGTTGCAGCCCAGCAGCCCACAAGTGTGAGAGCCTTCAAAGTGATATAACAGCCAAGGAGCTGAAGCTATCCAGTATTTTCAAGACTGAGATGCAGACAGCAGGTCATCATTAGCATTGCAGTCATGGTGAAATGCCACACTGGTTCCCATAATGCCACAGAGCTCTCCCACCCTGCCCTTTCTGCCTGAGAGTGTGGACATCACTCACAGGCTTTCCTTTTCTTTTGCAGTAATAGATGCTGTAGCTGCTTCATAGGACTGCTGGCAGTCCACAATAAATTACAGCAGCCTTCGGGTAGCTGTGACTTCTGCCCAGACAAAGGCCATGCCCTGGCATCATGGGATCAAGGGTGCACAAGTCAGGTGGCCTCTGACCACAGCATGAACTTTTCTTGCTCTTCTCTGTTTCACTGGTTTTGTCCACCCATCAGCTCTTCCTTCCTTGGTTTCCCTTTTTTCAACTTCTCTTTCTTAGTCAAAAACTTATTCATTCCTTGCAAAGTCACCCTATAAAAATGTTGCACTTGAGCCCTTCATGAAGGGGTTTGAAGGAGAAGTGTCCAGGACACCGGAGGTTCCCTGCGTGCAGCCTCGTGGAGGGTGGTGAGACACACACAACACCTGCTACTCCTCCCACTGGAGGGAAAGCCCAGCTATCCTGTGCCACTGACCCTTAGGAAGACGCAGACGAGGAAAACTCCCAGTGCAAGAAGTACAGCAAAGAGGAGAGAAGACTGTGTCACCACCAAGAAAGGCAGGTGGCCCGTTCTGCGTAGCTGCCTACACTCAGCAGCAGTCCAGTGAGAGCAAAGCTAGACATAGACAAACTGCAATAAAGTGAGTATTGGGAGTCCAAAGTCAGGGAGGAATATTAAGGAGCAGCTCTTGCTGCCTTGCCACCTTCCAGGTGACAAATTACTCCATCTGGGTACTCAAAGCCTTGCTTCTCTCAGGTCCAGTTCCTGAGCCAGCTCTTCCCAGGAGCACCTCGGTGGTGTGCAGACCAAGAGCTGGTCCACACTCTGCCTTGTGACAGTTATGGACTCACAGCAGCTCTTCTCCAACCCCACGCACCCATCTCTGGCTATAGGCTCAGGAACAGCAGTATTATTACATTAGATCAATATTGTACAGATTAACTCTGTTCCCAAGATCTTATTTAGAGGAGGATTGAGGAGATTTTCATACCAGCTTGTGTTTCTCAGAGGTGATCCCTCACAGTCTGGTGTTTCTCTTGATTTCTTTGCTTTTCTTGTGTAGCTGTCAGGTTTTCTGAGCTATCTCAGAAGCCAACTGGCCTTGATTTTGCCTTTCTCCCCTTAAGTAGACTTACTGATGATTTTCTTCACCTGTGCATGCCAGTGTAACTACAATGGCAATGCTAAGCCTGCACGTGTTGCTTTCTTAAGTTTGTCTGCTGTGTGTTGCTGTCTTCCAAAGGCAAAAAGGAAGTATTTTGGTCTGTCACTACTCCAGCAGGTGTCCCCAGGGTTTCTAGAGAGCAGAACAAATGGAAATATTTTCTCTTTTGCTTGCTATTTGTTTGATTTTTGCATTTAATTGTTCCTCCTTAATTTAGAGGAGGTGAAGGAGCTTATTTTGTCACTGTATACTCCTATTCCCATGACACTACTGATGGTCAGTGACAAACTGAGTGGAGGTCTCGGAGACACAGCCCATGTTTGATCTTCTTTTACCTATAGAGGCCCTCTTAACTTCTTGGACTTATTTTCTGAAGCTTGGTCTCTCACCAGCCCACCCAGGGTCATATTCATAAAATAAGTTGCCAAAATGGGTGGCATATATTGACTTCTAGGAGTCAATGTCTCTTATTCTCCCATGACTGTTAAGGGCGTCCATGCAGACTAGCTAAGACTAAACCTTAGAATCCTAAAAGGAGGAAGGTGAATTCCAACCTTGAGTGCTCAAACATGAGTGTTACTCCTGGCCCAAGGAGAGGTGTCTGTGCTACCTCCAAGGCATAAGGGGAAATACAAAAAGAGGCAGAGCTGATGGGGGACTGGTGCTTTCCCCATCTCTCATCCTTTTGTTCCCATTTGGTGACCCTACCACTCCTCCCTTTGCTATACTGCTGAATATGTAGCCTCAGGGGAGCTGTAGCCTAGAAGCCTGATGATTGGAAAACTTCCAGCCTAAGGGGCCTGTTTTCCTGGCAGAAATCCTTGCTAAACACTTACCACTCATAATTCAAGGAGTTATGGGCTGCAGTACTGTGTCCTTCCAGCCTTCAGCAATCTCCTATCTTTTTGTAGCTTGGCACTAGAAAAACTAGACAGCAATTTGATTCTGTGAGGTTTCAGTGGTGTTTTGTCTGAGACCATAAGGAGGAGCCATCATTATCTGAACAGCAGATTTACCTCCCATTTGTTAAGTTATGCACATCAGAGACTTGCGAAGCCACTCTTTTGCCTATTAGACACTTAGCCCTGGGCTTGTCCTTGGTCCTTATTCGACCCAGTTCCCATGCCCCTGGTGGGGAACATGGTGGCCTCATGGGGTCCTTGGTGGCTAGTGGTGCTTCTCAGGAAGCCTCTGCATGAATGGGGCCATGGAGGTGGGTGGCTTCTAGGATGGGCAGGGCTATGGGTTTGTGGGTGCTGGAAGCCAGGTCCATGCAGCAGGAAGGGCAGTGGCACAGCTGGGGCCATACGGTGGGTGTAAAACATAAATGAAACCTGGGTAGTGAAAAATAAATAAGTAAAAGAAGAAGTGGAAAGCGCATCCTAAGGAGGTGCCACGACAGAGCACTGATTTTACTTCAGATTTTTTTCTCTTACACTCTTCTGTGCAACAATTCAATTCCTTTGTCCTTACACTACTACCAGAACTGGAAAAGATGCATTTTCCACGCAGCTCCCATGGGGTTTGGAAACACACCCTGTTTCCCTGCTCCCTCCCTGGCTCTCAGTGCTTCCCACGGGCCTGTGCCATGCTGAGCATCTGGGTGTTCTGGGGGTGAAAGACAGGGTCCCTGTCTGAGTAGCAGCAAGACAATGCAGGAACATTGATGTGTACCTTCAATGAATGGCGAGACAGAAATAGCGTTTGCTAGGAATAGTCTCATGATGCAGATTTCTGGTGTATATTTGGCTCATATCTGTTACAATAATTTACTAGATACTTGCCATTAATATACTTCTGTTAAAAAGAAAAAAAAAAAGGGAATAAAAGGAGATTATTCTTGGAAGCAAATCTTAGAGTGTTCTATGCTTCTCAGCTGTCCACTTTATTTTGATCCTGCTGAGGCAGTGATCTCACCAAAGCCATGGTTTTGGCCAGGGGCCAGCTCATGAGGCCAGCTACAGCTGCAGCCTCCCAGAAACAAACACCTTGAGGGAGGTGGGGGGGATGAGCCTGCCCACCCCTTCACGCCACTATCAAGCTGTGAATGGGGCAAGAGCCAGGCAATGCAGCACCACCAAGCCTGTCATTGCAGCACCACTGAGCCTATCATGTAGGGCAATGGTGGGACCTGGGGGCAGAGGGTCTGCAGCAGAACTCTCAAGGACACTGTGGCCTGGATATTTTTCCCAGAAAAACTGGTGACTTGATCAGCAGTCCCACAATGTGCCAAGCCCATAGCTCCGTTCGAGAAGTAGAGGTGTGGTGATGCAGTGAAATCCCAGCATAATCTGGCTCCTTGCAGTGGCCTGGCTATCCATGAAAATGTTGGTGGCAGTACGTAGGCATCAGCCTCACATAGGAGAAGTGATGGATCAGCAGTTTCACTGGACACCCTGGTTGCACAAGGGGGTATGTAGTGGATATTCCTGTAAACATAGTGGGGTCTGGATCCTGCCATTGCCCAGCAAAAGTGAAAAGAGAAAGAAAAGAGGTGTAAAACCTCATTGCATTGCATTGTGCAAGGGCAACCTTTCTGCAAAGACAGAGGAAAAAACCCTTCCTTTTCTCCCTTTGCTCTGGTGTTAAGGGATCCCACGCCTCCGCCTGACTTCCACTACTGCCTGTCTCTCCGTCAGCTTAAAGCCATAAAATTTTCCTAGTTCCCGCCTGACTCTGTCTCTCCATCTCACTACTGCCTGTCTCTCCATCAGCTTAAAGCCATAAAATTTTCCTAGTTAGAAGCACTGCTGTAATAGTACCTCTGGGAGGAACAGTAAGCACAGCTGGATCCTGCCAGTGTTCTATGCACAGACACATATACACATGCACATATGTGTTCGTCTGGCTGTGCTTGGGGACGTGGTCTCCTGTTGGAGGATTTTTTTGCCATGTTCCCCTTCTCCTCCCCACCCTCTCACATGAGACATGTGACACGTGACAGGACCCCCACTTCATTGCTTGATGATAACCCCTTCACATCAGCTCCCCTTCTCCCTTTTTAACTTAAAAGTTATTAAAATACTTAATCGGGGGAAAAAAAATAGTCCTTTCTGTGTGAGATGATACACAAATTTCACCCTGTAACTAAAGGAGTAATTTCACATATGCCATTTGCACATGACCTAACCCAGAGTTTCTCTGTGTTGCCAAAACAGTCTTTGCTGTGACTGATGTTCTCAGCTGCTGTTTTGTTTCATTAAAAATCTGAGCCTGGGCAACACATTTCAGTCCATTTGGGAGCTGCCAAGGGTCACTTTGTTAAACGCCTGGAAGCTAGTTAGGGTGGGACGGCGGGTGTTGCTGCTGTTGTTTGAACACCTCTGGGCCAATGTTTTCAAATACATTTAGAAACATAAGTGTTTAGAGCAGGTAGGTGCCTAGGGGATTTTCAAGACAGCCTGCACTTCTTATCTGTAAATTGCAACCTTTAAATATTTTTGAAAATCTGTCCCTAAGTCATGGGCTGAATGAAAGCAGAGCCATCATGACAGGCAGTGGCAGAGCTCTAGATGATGCCTGGGTGCCGCACATTGAGGCATGCCAGCAAAATCATTTCCCCATGGAGTTGCACAGCTGACTTTGCTTTGGCTTGCCAGAATGAAGCACCACACCAAGCCGGGCAGAGAGCGAGGGACTGGAGGGGAAGGTTCTGTTGATAATCTGGAAGGGGAAAAGTGTTTTCGGTCACATCAGAGCTGTTGCATTCCTTGAACTGAGGCTGGACAATAAGGGCAACTATGTATTTCTAAAGGTAAACAATCAGTTCACCGACTGAGCCAGTGCCTTAGCAGAGCAAGCACATCTGTCTGTAGGTGGTTGCTTGAGAGTGGCATGGATATCCCTGCAAGGTAAGGGGGAACCCTTCCTCCTGGTGCTGTTTGCCTGGTCTCGCTGTAGACAGAAGGCAGGTCTCTGTCTGGCAGGCTCACCCCTCCCAAACCTGCAGCGAGGTCACTGTATGCCACTGTCGTGGTTTAAGGCCACCTGTCAATAAGCACTATGCAGCCTCTTGCTCTCTCCTCCCCTCTGGTGGGATGGGAGGGAGAACCAGAAAAAACCCCAAAAGGTAAAAACCTCGTGAGTTGAGGCAAGGACAGGGAGGGTTCACCCACCACTCATGGTCACGGGCAAGAAACACACTTGACTTAGGTAAAACACAAAAACAATTTACTTTGTTAACAATAAAAACCAGAGCAAGATAATGAGAAAAAGAACTACATCTCAAAAAGGCACCTCTCCCCGCCCCTTCCTTCTTCCCAGGCCCAAAGGCTTTGCTCCCAATTTCTCTACCTTTTGGCCCCCACAGTGCAGGGGAGGGCAGGGAATGGGGTTGTGGTCAGTCCATCACGTGTTGTCTCTGCCGACCCTTCCTCCTTAGGGAAGGGCTCCTCTCAGTCTTCCCTGCTCCAGCCCGGGGTCTCTCACAAACTACTCCAACGTGAGTTCTTCTCATGGACCGCAGTTCTCCACTAACCGCTTCGGTATGAGTCCCTTCCAGGGAGTCATGGCCTCCTTTGGGCGCAGCCACCCCTTCCAGCATGGGGTCCCTCTCACAGGCTACAGGCTGGAATCTGCTCCACTGTTAAATCTCCATGAGCCCCAGGCAAGCTCTGTTCTCCATGGCCTTTGTGCCTGTGGGGTTGTCTCTCTCACATCCCGCTCCTCTCTCTGCCACAGGTTCTTTCGCTGGCTCCTGAGAAACTCCTGGCTTTCAGGCGGGGGCTGCGTTGGGCCAGCTGGGCCAGGGCTGTGGCGGAGGCTGGGGCTGTGGCAGCACCCGTGTGCTGTGCTCCCTCTTAAATATGTTATTTGCAGAGGCGCTGACCGGCTTGGCCTTGACCAGCGGCAGGTCTGGCTTGGAGCTGGGGAAACCTCTCCCCACCACCAAAAAAATGCACCACACAAAACCACAGCAGCCACCCAAAAAATCTGAGAGCCTCTTTGGCTGCTGGATCCATGCATTGCTACTGAAGCTGTGGCACTTGGCAGTCTCTCTCCTCTCCCACTTAATACCTGCGCTCGCACTGCAGTATTCCCAAATCACAGCCCACCTGCTGTGCCCCACTGAGGCATAGCTCCTGGTGATGCCTTCCCTTCCTTTCCTTTTTGGGAAGGGTCAGCAGCCCCTTGTGTGCCCCAGCTTACTCTCCTCTTCAGTGAGAAAGTTCTCAGGCCCTGAGCCCCTGGGAACTGCAGACGAAATGCAGTTTCCACTTCAGAGCACGCACAGGCTCTTGAAAAGCCTTCCTGGCTGTTTGTCTGGGGCTTTGTTCTTGGGATGTCAGGGAGCATGGGAGGAAATAAAGGCCCCAGGTGTTACATGAAGAGCCCCAAGCAGGGCTGTGTGCTCAGGATGCACTCTGCAAAATGGAAAATAATTTGTAAATGATTATCATTCCCAAAGGCCAAAATCCTGGACTGGGCTCCAGTGAGCAGCTGCCGAGCTGTGCACTGAGGGGAAGGAGTCTTGCTACTGGAAAAGAAATTGCTTCACGACTGTTCGGTCAGCATGGGGATGAGGGAGGAAAACGGGTGCCCTATTTAAGCACTGCTAGCAAGATTTTACATCCTGGAAGGGGAAACATTAATTCAGATCACAGCACTGTTATCTGAGCCTGAGTCTCTGAGAGCACCTCTAGGCCAGCAGGTCTCTGGCCGTTTGCTGCAAAGGGATGAGTCTGACATCCCTCAGCCACAGGCTTTTCCCTGGTCTGAAGTGCCAAGCCACTGCGAGACACATCCTGCTCTTCTTGCTAAGGAAAGGCAAAGTTTCCCTGTGAGCTACTTGAGAGTAGAGAGGCTTATCCCAAATGTGCTGCCCTGTACTGGGTGTGTGGACAGAAGAAGACAGGGCTCTCCCTCCTGTAAACTGTTCAGTGCAAAGTGAACGGAGTGTGACATCCCATGCTGCCCAAGTGAGCATCCCGGGGCTGTGTGTTAGGCGATGACTCTGCTACATGGCATCTCATTCAGCAAAGCAAGCAAATCTTTGTGCCACCTGCACCTCTCCCAGAAGAGCGCTGGCGAGGGGCAGGCTGGGGGAGCACCAGCCGGCACTTGGCAGGATCGGGCAGCAGGGGACCCTGCCTGTGGGGAGAAGGGAAGCCCTGAAGCCTGGCTTGGCTTGTAGAAGTGGGCTTGTAGAAACACAGTCACACAGGTGGCAGGGAGACATGCTGGGAACAAAATGAGGTTGTTGAAAAAGACAGGAGTCAACTCAGCAAATAGCAAGCAGCACAGGACAGAAAAATCCAAAACCTTGCCTCTCCTTTCCTTGTGGTGCAGACAAGCTGGAGAAGCATTGCAAAGCACTTGTTGCCCTAGCTTGGATGTTTCTGGCGTGAGCATTTTCCTGTTGCCAGTGTTCTGTTGGCTGAAAAGGGGAGGGATTTGGGAACGCAGCCTCTGTGGAAGAGCATGGGCCCTTTTGTGTATCTGGCTGCTGCGTTTGACAGCCCGTTTTGTGCATGAAGGCAGATAGGCTGCAGGAAACTGGGAGAAACAATGAGGTTCTGCTTTGCTCGTGCAACAGCTTGATGAGTGACAGAAAGGAAATGCTTCGGTGACAAGGGCAGGGTGAGCCAGAGGCCAGAGGGCACATTTTTCATGCTGCGAGGGCTTTTTGGTGTCAGCACCACACTTGCACAATAAAGCTCAGCACAGGGCAGTGCTTGGCTGCTGGGGTCAATGCTTCTCGGCAGAGGCAGGGGGTTCCCAGTTTGAGAGCTGGGGAAGACTACAGGAAAAAAAAAAAACCTCTAGAAGTTGCCCCTGAGAGGAACAGGCACCCCCTGTGAGAGGTGACATCACTGCCTCCTTGTCTCAGTGCAGATCTGAGCTGGAGACAGCATAGCCCCAGAAGTCATCTTCCAGCAGAGGGAAGGAGGCACTGCAGAAGCTCCATTGCAGGTCTGGAGGTGAGTTCAGAACCCATCTGAAAATTTGACTTGTGCTGAAGCATTTCAGGGGGAACTAAATGCTTCACAAACTCCAGCACGAATTACAAGTGCCCATCTCCCTCAGCTCTGCCTCTACTGAGCCTTTAACTTCCCCGCCCGGCTCGGGGTGGTATTATGAGGGTGAAATCGTTAACATTTATGAAGTGCTTTGAAGATAAAAAGAGATGTTAAGTTTTACTGGGCCAAGATCTGAGGCCCACATTTAATATTCCCTGAGCTGTCAGACACAGATCTCACACTGTGAGTTTACTGCACGCTGTTTGTAACCAGCACAAAGAGCTGCCCCCTGTTCCCATGCCCACCCCTCTGCTGCAGCCCCGTGGCCTGCCAGCTCTCCTATCACAACTCGCTGTAAGCCAGAACACAGAGATGATCTGAGTTACAACATTGCAGAACTGCAGCTTCATTAAAGCAAAGAGGGAAAACAGGAGATGAAGAGGAAGCTACAGAAGAGAGAGAGAAGACTGGCACAAGGTTTGTGTACACATTTATATTATCCCAGTCATTCAGGACACACACTGAAGTAACCTCTGAAACTTGTTTTTGTCTGGGGATCCTGTTGTGCTCGGAGCTGTATCAATACAAGCCATCTCGTGCTCCTTCCCTGACCCAAAGTGGTAGATGGGGAAAATGATAGATCCAAAAACACAAAGGAGTGGAGGAAGAAAGCACCCATCAACAAGGCAAGCCAGGAACCTAGAGCACCAGGCTCGTTATCACCGTCAAATTTCCTGCAGGCATTGCAAGGAAGAGAAATTTTAAATTGCTTTTACACCTCCGCCTGCTTGAGTGCACAGAAAAAACAAAAGTGGCTTTAGAAGCAACTGGCTGGTAGTTTGTTCAGTATACGGCCCCATGCCTTATTTGCAGTTTGCTGTGTAAGCACTGTTGTCAAACGGGAGCTGTTCATTTCATCCAGGTTTTTCTATGGGACTCATCACTATGACATGGGAGGACTTCACACATCAGTTAAATTCTTTCCAGAACAACCCCATGAGACTGAGGAAGGGGAGACAGGAGGAAAAGCTTTGTGTCTCTGAGGGCTCATCTCTGCTGCTAACCAATCCCAAATTTCAAGTTAGGTATGCAGAAAACAAGAAACTGTGATGACCTTTGGGCTGACTCTCTTTGTGCAGGAATCTTGTGGCAAAAGCTGGGCTAACATCCAGTGCTCCTGAACAGCATTCAAATCAGTTAACCCCTATGAAATTGTTCCTTCTCCTCCTGAAATCCCTTTCCTCACCCATACGCTCTAGTTTCTTCACCAAAAGAGACTCCCTCTCTACCCATCCATGATGCATCCACAAGGTGTCCATATACTGTGTGCTACAGGGACTAATAAGGCTCTAAAGACTGCAATTAATGAGCAAAGAAAAAGGAACAACTGGGTTTGCACAGGCATCTTCTAGACTTTGAGTACCTGGAATTTATGCTCCAAATTCCTTTTTTTCTGCACTGAGGGTGGTATACGGGGAACATGTGTGATGGAGCATGCAATCTTCTTAGTTTTCCTGCCTTCCTTGCTCCTTCTCCCAAGCAACTCTCCTTGCCCATTTTGCCTGGAGCTGGGCAGCACCCTCCCAGTCTCGCATTGCCTGCACCCCACAGTGACACCACTGAAGTTTTAGCTATGCAACCCAGGGATGTCTCTCTGCTCCTGAGGTTAAGAGATATGGCACAGCTTGTGTTGTCCACCAAGGCTTTCTCCTGCCCCTGGGCAGGCTTTGCCTGTGGAGAGTCAACCCTGGCATGTGTCACTGAACTGTGCCCAGGCACTGTTGGCCAAAGACCAACAACCATGCCAAGGAGCATGGAAATTGTGTGTGGGTGGTCAAAGGTGGTGTTTGAGCATCCACCCTGGCCTTGTTTCATACACTAGAACAAAGTTGGCTGGAGAGGCCAGAAGAAGCAAGCTTCTCGTTTCTAGTGACCATGACCCAAAGGAGAATGCTAATGGAGAGATAAGCAGGGGAATAGGGCTCATAGAAGGTGAGGGTCATCTGCCACAGCCCAGCCCCTGTTTACCCTCAGAGCTCTGAGGACGTGTTGTGGTCTGCAAGGCACTGCAGGGTCTTGCGAGCTCTTCCAGAGCCTCAGAGGTGCAGAGGCTCCACACCAAAACATACCGTGCAGGAGGTGTTGCCCATCTGTCCTGCTGGGGTCACAGAGAGCAGGGCAGGGGACTCAGTGTGGGGCACAACGCTGGCATAAGGCAGCCAGATGTTGTGGGGGAGGACAGCTTGCCATTGCCTGCTAAACTGCTGTGAGAGCAGACCCACCGCCGTGGGAACGTCATGCTCTCCCTGGCCAGATTCTGCCCACAGCTAACCAAGCAGCTAGCAGTCTTTAATGAGCTTCATCAAACTGACATTATGGTCAAATTGAGGCAGCTTTTTATGGGGATGATAAAATGAAGATTGTCACTGACAAAAGGCAACTCCTGCTGCAGGTTTCAGACTTTGACTTTGAAGTACGCTGCTGTGGGTTTTTTAAACCAAACCAAAAATAGGTAATTTTTTAGTGGAATATTTTTGCTTGGCTATGCTCTTTTGAGTTTTGGGTTTCCTTTCCAAAAACAGATAAGATTTTCTGGCTGAAGCTCTTCCTCACTGTGGAAAGGACACAGGGGCATGGAAAATTCCAGGACCTAGAGCCTTAAAGCCTTTGTCAAAATTATAAGCAGCAGACAAAAAGAGCTTATACCATTACGACTGAGGAAGTCTCAACAATAAGTGACATTACTAGTCCAGCATAAAATACATCTAAATTATATTTTGTAAGGCTTCATGTACTGTGCTAGATTGAGTTTCTACAGCACTCATGTACTTCACCCCTGAGAAGAAGTGTGTGGGCTTCTGGCAGGAGAGGAATACTCTGCTAGATTGAGTTTCTACAGCACTAATGTACTTCACCCCTGAGAGAAGTGTGTGGGCTTCTGGCAGGAGAGGAAGCAAGAACTAGGAGGAAAGGATGTGAAAGAAGAGCTAGACGCCACTTTGCTTTTCAGTCAGCCAGCTCTCCCTGGTCCCTGCAGCTGCCAAGAACTTTTGTATGACAATAGCAATAACACAAAAACCTGTTAAATATAGATTCAGCTGAATTTCAATTGAGTAGAAACATCTACAGTAATCAAGGTTTGGTGGATGTGTCTTGAGTATGGCATTGTTCTTAATTATCAAGCTCTGCACACCTGCAGCAAATATATTAAAAGAAGAAAAGTTTTCCAGCATGCTGCTGCTTGCGAAGTGAAAGGAAGGCATGACAGCTCTGTGTGGTTTTGCCTTTACAAACTCAAGATGGTGAAACTTTACCAGTTCTGTCTCCAGCCTTTTACTTCCCGAGATGCCAGTGATGGCATAGGTCTCCAACACATTCCAGATGCTTTTGCACTGTGTCTTTAAAAAACCTTTATGAGAAGGGGCACAACGCCTTATCAAGATGGTCGTGAGCTGTGACCATACAGGCTGAAAACTGGAGCTGAATAGATCTGAGAAGAGACAGACTTGTTGTGTGATTTGGCAAACAGCAGCTACAGACAATACTCAAGGCAGAGCTGTGTGCATACTTGAAACTCTTTCCTGGGGCTTTGCAAAGACCACCATGATGTGCTGAGGAGTTCTGGCAGTGCTGTTTGTTGTGTCTCCACGCCAGGGTCAGCTCATGAATGTGCTGGAGGACAGAGGGATGGAAATCCTCTGGAAGATGTTATGCCTCCTCCACTCACCTGAAAGTCACAGCAGAAGCTCTTACCTCCCCCCAGGGAAGGGACAAAGGTAACTATGCTTTTCCCCTGCTGCCATAGCCACATCTCCTGGTGATAACTTTTCTCTCATCTTTGATCTCAGGAGTCCAAATATCTGGCGAGGGGGTGCTCCCCGTGCCACCAAGCTGTGCTCTCCTCCGATACCCAGCTGGGTCAGGCAGCACCTTCGGTGGTACCAACACAGACATGGCCACAGATTAGCGTGCTAGTTCCTGAGCCAGGACTAGTTCATCTGGCTTTAGCAGTGGCAATTGTGTAGCTGCAGTAGGACCGAGCTTGGTGCTGGACAAATCAGCCCATAGGGAAGTCTGTTGCGTGACAGAAATGCAGATACACTCTTACTTTAGGAGTAACCCATAACACTTTTCAGGGGGGAAAAAAAACCCAACCAAACCAAACAAAAAAGAAGTACAATATACTAAAAAGCAAAGGTTTACAGTAAAATGTTCTCTCCAGGAGGCCCCTGAAGCAGCTCAAGATAGCATGACAGGCATATGAACTCATCACTCCTTCCATTGCCGGGGTTACTGTGCAGAAAATATGTGGAGTAAAAATGGAAAAGAAATGCTCTCAGTAAAAAAACTGATCTGAGATTACCCAGGCCTGAAGCCATATTTAAATGCATGGCCTGCTTCACAGGGTGGTACTGGACATGGAAAGGCTTGGCTTTGTTTCTCTCCTTTTTTTTTTTTTAGTCTTTGTGGCCGACAGTAACAGCATTGCCTGAGTATTCAAGCATACACATACCTTGGTACATGGACACTTTCCTCACCTTAGTCTGCAATGGGGGTGGATCTGGTTTCAGCCACTGTGCAAAACACCAGGCACTGTGGTTACTTCTGCAGTTCTCTCATGTGGTGGGACCTGGGGAATAAGCCTTTACCATGCTGCATGGGAGGAGAAAGCAAGCCCTGGAGGGTGGCTTTGTTGGACGTGCCTGCCTTTCCGATTCCTGGCTCCTGAGCCTGCCACACAGGTGGGTCAGGGAGAGCAGTGGGGAGAGGGTGGGGATGTTGTGAATGATCTGTTGACACAGCCTACAGCAGTCAGCAATGCTGAGCTTGGTAGCTGGGCTTGGCAGCAGGGCTGAGCGGAGGGGAAAGCCATTGCCACCTGGCCAAGGACAGCTGCAGAGTGAGTCCTCAGAGGCAACTAGGGAGCAGACTGTGCCCTGGGGCACTTTCTCATGCTGAATAGCACCTTATTTGCCCCACATCCCAGGGGGAATCAGGAGCACTGCTTGTGCCTTGCAGCAGG
>NW_010143316.1:51179-107224 GCF_000699245.1 Pterocles gutturalis
GAACAAGAACGATGCCTTCAGTGACTGCTTTCAGCCCAGCATCCTATTTCTATTGTATCCATACATCAGACTTTTCACCTGTGATTGCCTCTTTTACTTCCATCTGTATGCCAGATCGTCTTTTATTTTGTATCCATATGGTGCTAACAATGTGGGATTCATGAGGAGAGCTGACATGCAATGCAGAGATACAATAACTGATACAAGTATATCGTAGTGGCAGTGTGAGGAACTGCGAAGGTCTCTGTTTTGCCAAGTGGGGAACCAGTACAGCAGGACAATTTGGTATTTCCAGGTTATTTACAGTAGTGTTGAAAAGCTTGTGCTGGGCTGTGTTGTTAACCTGTTCAGGTGCACTTATGGAGAAGAAATATGAAGCCAGAGGCTGGGTGCCGTTCGTCTGATTACTGTGTGTAGTTTCTGAAAACAGGGGAACTGAAATTTGTGTTCACGAGTACCCAGTTTATGGTACCTGTGCATCTCTAGTGCTGCAAAGCTTCATATATCTGCTTTCATTGGGGGCACTGAAGGGCAATGAGGTGTGCAATGCATAGACTTTTCCACCAGTTAAAAGGAAAGGTGGTGACCCCTCTGCCCTTCTTTATGATAATCCTCTTCCCTGAGACCCTCAGGAAAAAACTACAAGGAAGAAGACATTATTTGTAGTTGCCATCACTGAACACAAAGTGAAGCTGTGGCAGACTGGGCCAGACAAAAGTCACCCAAGACAAAATGCCATTGCAGCCATCAACAGTGGAGCTGAACACTCAGCTTTAATTTCTTGTCCTGAAGTCAGAAATAAAACCATCTGAAGGAAGCTCCAGTGGTGGCTCTCAGCAGACAGATCCTCTGAAGAGCAAAGCAATGAATGATGGTATCAAACTTGCCCATGTTCTATTTCAGAGCTGGCTAATTGCTGAAAAAGGTGTGTCATGTTCAGATCCTTTCCGAACTGTGACCCCGTGATGCCTTCCTTGTCCTCTTCCCGTTCGTTCTCTCCTCTCCATCCGCCCACATTTCCTGTAGAGCAACACAAGGGACACAGAATGGTGTCACTCCTCTTGAAACTTGGCTACCAAAGGCCATGATTAACCTACAGCCCCGTCCTAGTGGAACGTCTGACCTTGTTGATTATTAACTGCATGTTAATATGGCACAGCCCCGTCCTAGTGGAACATCTGACATTGTTGATTATTAACTGCATGTTAATATGGATTTTATCCATCCTGCCTCCTGGGACCGAGATTCTGTGCCTATGAAAGTGCACAGCCAGGGAGGGTGTCTCACTCCATATGAGCATGACCTGGCTGACCTATGGATATTTCTGACATGTAGCTGGATGTCGAGCCAGCCAAACAGCAAGAAGATTCTGTGCCTATGAAAGTGCGCAGACAGGGAGGGTGTCTCGCTCCATATGAGCATGACCTGTCTGACCTATGGATATTTCTGACATGCAGCTGGATGTCGAGCCAGCCAAACAGCAAGTCATCTTCCTTTTGTTTTTCTTCATTTCAGGAAAGACAGAATTGCAAAGACATACAAAGAGCTTGGAGCTGTTGTTGCACTGACATGCAACATGAAATGAAATTCCCCTCTATAGTTCCAGGCCTTTAAAAGCCTTGGGATTAGAAATCTGTGTGACTCTTAACCCCTCATGCGTGACTGTGACCCCAGACAGTTTAATAAGGCTTTTAAATAGTAGATCCCCTCTCTGCTCCATCAGAAGGCTGCTCAGGGGAAATAAGGAGGATTCAGTCCCAAGCCTCACGTTTTCTGTCAATAGCAGTGGCAGCCAGCTGGGGATGCTGCCTTTGGGGCTGCCTGGCTGCTGGGAGGTAGTACCTGGCTCTGCCAGGACAATGCTTGCCTCTCTCCCAGCTCAGCTCTGGCCAGCACAACCATCGGTGCCCTCAAAACTCTGCTCGGCAGTGGCTGAGCCTCCCAGGTGCTTGTTTCCACCTTCCTACAGCTCCAGAATGTCTGGGAGCTCCCTACTCTTGGCTCGAGGGATGAAGTTGGACCATGCCTGGCATCAGCAGAGGCTGCACCTGCTGCAGGATCCCACCAGCAGCCCTGGCAAACAGGGGGAGGCAGTGCTGTCCTGCTCAGCATGTGTGAATCAGAGGCATTGCCCCCACTGAGATGGTGGGGCCACTTAGACATGCGTGTCTCCTGCTCAGGCAGTGCCCCACCACCAGTGCCCAATCTGCAGCCTGGGGAGTCTCCCTCTGTCTGCCTCGGTGAAGGGAGTGCATGCCTGTCTTTGGTGAGAATGTCAGGACCAGCCATGCCTTCTTCCCCCTTTCCTCTGCATTTCATTCTGCTTTGGTTTGGCAGCTTCTTTCTCACCTTCAGGGCCTCCTCCCACCCCACCCCACCTACCTCAGACACCGTGTTGGAGCCTCTAATTCAGCCATGCTGAGGCCGCTGGTTGCAGCACGTTTCCTCACCGCTCTCAGCAGAGATGAGGACTGAGGCGCTGATGGTGCACTGTGACGGAGGGAGGCGAGGAAAGGGGGTGATTTCCATTCATTTTTCTCCTTCTAGCAGCTTTCATCTAGGCCTCATCAAAGCAGCAACCACTGGGTATCAGCACCTTTGCCTGTAGTCAGAAGAAGACACCAGGTCTGGGGAGCAGACCTGGGCAATTGCCTTAGTACTCCCTTCCTAAGCAGCACCAGCAAGTCCCATGCACCGGGGCCACTCATGCCACCACGAACTGCTGCACCATCAACCATCCCATACTGCAAGGTAGCACAAGATGGCACACATCAAGCTTGGCAGCACAAACACAACACGTGCGTGCGTGCCTCCTGGTGTGTGCAGGCTGGCTATTGAAACCCAGTTCTTGTTGCACAACCAGTGATGGTTGTGCCTTTGTGTCAAATAAATCTGGTGCCTGGATTGAGTTTTGAGGCCACAGCAAATTGTAGTGCCCTGGGAAGAAAAACGTTGGTTCAGTTCAGGAGCAGTGAGCAGCTGGTTTGTCTGGTCAAGGTCAACCAGACTCCAGAGCCCCAGCCCCAGGCACTGAACTCAGCCTTGGTACATGGGGCTCCTCATTTCGTGGCCAAGCCCCAGACCTGTAGTGCAGGGGGCCTGGTACAGTGGGGCAAATTTGGAGATGCTGCCTTGGGAAACCCCAGGCTTGCAGGGACCTGCTAGGTGAGCTGGAAGGCCACAGCTAAACCAGCTCTTCCAGAGGTTACATGGGTTTGGTTTCCTCCAGCAGAGCCTTGCTTTACAGGACAAACCTGGGCCAAATATAGTTTAACACCTTTTCTGTGGTGCTAAATAATGGTTTAAGTCTATCAAGCTTTTCAAAGTTATCTTTGCAGAGATGAGGACTAGAAATGTACAGTTATTTGTCTCATATATATTTTTCATGGAAGTCAGATGCTTTTTTTCTAGCATCTGATATTAGACACATGTAACAAGGTGTTCCCTTTCTCTGTCCCACACGGTGCTCTTTGCAGCACAGTCCCTTCACCTTCCCGCCAGCTCACAGGCTGACAGCAGTGAGGACATCACCCAAATGGCACAGGAAATGAAACTGGACTGTTCTTAACCATGCTTACATTTCTCATTGCAAAGCCCGGGGCTTTGGTATTGCTGTTCTTTTCCTCCACTCCTGGTTTGAACACTTTCCTAGCTCCCCAGCTTCAGTGGAAACCAGCTTTACTTCACATGGTACAAACCAGCCTCATTTAAATCACAGCCACAAAGAGCCACGCAAAACAATCCCAAGGCATAATGCTGAGTTGTGGGGAAGCAGGGCTGAGCTTTGCAAGAGGTAAAGGTCTGAGTGTGTTGCTCTGGTAGAAGAATACCAAATGCAATGATTTAAGGAGAAAAGATGAGTTCTGACAAGTGATCTGGGCTCAGGCAGTGAGTCAGATTCCCCTGTCACCGGGGAGACAAAGCACCATATGACCAAAATCGATGTTCTGGACTTCGTGATGTAGTTATTTGGATTACTAAAATGACTGGATTTACCCATTGGAGTGTACAGGAGGAAACATATGGTACTAAACAAGGCAACAAAGCAGTCAAGGGGCTACTACATGAAGGGATTTGTATGTAGACATAGTGGGGCAAGGCAAAAGCCGTGCTCCTGTAAGTTAATTTAGCTGCGTTTGCTGTAATGACAATGCACAATAGGAGTGCAATTCAGGAGATTTATCTTTTTAATTAGTAAACTCCTGTGTCCTTCAAAAATCTCCTTTCACAGCTACAAAGCCACCTGCGTCAAAGTGCAGCAGGGAGCCCTTGCTTACTCACAGCTCCTGCACACCGGCTCACCCCCCACTGCAGAACTGCCACAGCTCTGAGCAGATGGTCCCGCATCAAATGTTTCCTTCCCGTGTCACTTACTATTAATTAGTTGGAACATTGTTAATGCACTTCATAATTTTCTTGGACATTTTCCTCATGTCAGTATATTTCCTTTCAGTGGTACCTTAAATACATGTACATATTGCATGGCAATGGAAGTTTCCTAATGCTAATTTCATCTGAAAATATTTTTATTTTCCTGAGACAATTCAGTGCACTAGCAGGCTCCTCAAGCTTGCTGTGCAGGAGCAAGTCAAACTCCAGGAGCTCTGCCAAGAGCCAGAGCCTACCCCTATGAAAGATGAGTTGTGCCCAAGCAGTACCTCCCCTCTCCCACAGAGAAATGGATGCTGCCAAAGGGGCACCGTCACTCACACACATGGGAAGCCAAGAGACACACAGTCTATCTGAGCCCCATCCTGGCCATTTTTTGTGACCCTGTATGTGCTTCCTCCCCTCACAGTAGCTGGTTTAACTGCATTGTGTGGGACCTGCTGGAAGAAAACCCTAACAAAACCCTCAGAAGTAGCATAACGTTATAATTGCATTTTCAAACAGTGGCTATAAACTTTTCTTAACCTAGAGTTACAAAAGAGTAAGGACTTGTGACACCATCCTTGCTGTGTTTCTGGTAGCACCCATACCCAGGGCAGCAGCCAGGGCCCTGGTGATGCCAGTGGGGTCTCTGTGTGCATGTGGTGAAGGATCAAGCTTGGTGGCTCTACCATAAGAAGCTAACAACACTGATGACAATAAAATTTGGCACCAAAGTAGAATTGCATCAGTTAAAAACATGATGCTGTTATTTTCCTTCTTTTTAAGTGCTGGGAGGGGAGGAAGGTGGTTCACCATGCTCAAAGGTCGAAAAAGACCCTGCAAAGGGTCTGTGCCACTGCAAAGCATCACTCAGCTGCCCTCAGGGAGCAGGGACCTGGACACCTAGCATAAGGTGCATGTTGTCTCGCCCCTCTTGGGAGAACTCAAGGCTGGGCAGAAACATGGGTTTGGGTTCAGCGTGTCCCAGCCGGCAGCTGCAGGGTGGCAGGGAGGATGGGCAGCCACTGGCATCCCGCAGCTCTCTGCGTGGCAGCTCAAGCCCCATTTCCCATGTTGGCAGGAAAACCCCCTGGGTGAGAAGGTGGGGAAAGGTGCATGAGCTGGTATGACTGAGGGTGCTGCTTCCCCCACTTTCACTGGTTGCCAGTGTGACTGTGTCCCTACCACCAGCTGCAGCCAAAAAAGAAACATCTGTAAATGCCTGCTGACATTAATGTTTCCTCCAGGGCATTGCTGGTCATGTCCTCCTGGTGCCAGCCTGCTGATAGCACCAGGCCCGCAGGAGGCTCTTAGAGTGAAAGCACCCCTTAGGTGTTGCTGGGACTCAGGCAGTCCCTGGACTGGCAGTGGGAGAGCACAAGCTGCAAAGATGAAGATACAGCAGGAAAAAAGATGCCCACCAGAGCAAACCAGCTTTCAGGAAAAACCTCTAAGCCTCAACCCACACAATCTGCAACACCAAAAATGCAAATGACAGATCAGTCCAGAAAGGTCTTTTGTTTTAGTTCTTGCAATATTTTTACTTACGGCTGAGATCTCAAGTCAAGCAGAACTAACACCACCAACGTTTATGAGGAATGAGCATATTAGTGTATGTCAAAAGAGAAATATTTTTTAGGTAATGCAAGGTTTTCACTCCTGCTGAGTTTAGCATTGGTTTGAGCACAAGGTTTCCTCTAAAAGATGATCAGAGATGCAGCATAACAAAGGGTGGGTGAGCTAACCTGGCCTGACGCATACCCACCAATTTCCTCCCCTTCAGGAATCTCAAAGCCATTTACAACAGGAGTGAGCAGATGAATGGATGAGTTAAATCTTGCATAACCTTTGGGAGGTGGAGACAGGCAACACTATTTTCCCATTTTGAAGGTGGCAGTTAAAGCAGTAGCCTGTCACCAATGGTTTGTTTCAAAGGTGTCAACAAGTGGGAGCAGAGGAAACTTAGCTAACCTAACATGTCTCTTTCTCTCCACAGGGCATAAAGTGAGCCGAGGGCAACTAGCTCAGACAAATCCAACTGCAGCAGTTTTTGGCTGATTTTGGATCATGCCCCAAAACAGCAGCAAGACAAGAAAAAGCTGAGTTCATAAATGCATCTTTCAGTTTTGATTAGAAAAGATGCCCTTCTAGGCCTGGCTGGGCAATGACAGCTTTGTATGAAGTGACCAAGGGCACTTGGTGTGTGTAGTTAATTAGATCTCCTTGGGTGAAACCAGCTTACCAGACAGGCGGGAGGTGCTGGTCTAGATGTGTCTGTGGTCTATCCACCCCATCACTTGTAGCTCTCCCAGCTGTATGTTGTACTGCTCGCTCATGTATCACCAGCACCAGCACAAGATCGGTCCCTGAATCATGCAGGAGCACAAGATGAAGGTAGAAGATCAAGAGCCATCCAGTACCTTTGTCAGCTACTGTGCCTGTGTTAGGCATGAACGTCTCCTCTTTGACCAGCAGCTATTTGAATTTATATTTTAGCTATAGCCTACGGATACTGTGTGTTTTTAAAAAAGCCTACAACCCAAATGTTGCTTAAATTTGGGATGCTTTTGATCTGGATGGGAATCCAAACTTTGTCTCCTTTTTAAAAAATCTATTTAAATGGGGCTTGCATTAACAAAGCACTGTCTTGGAGCAGTACCTTGCCTTATGCTTAACTCCAAGCAAGTCTCAGTGAGCAAATATTTATTTTAAATGTGAAATTCCTGAGGTCTGTGCATCTCTAGCAGCTAGAAGGATTTGCAGTATACTGGATCACTGCATGACACTGAGAAAGGCCTTATTCATTGCTTCCAAAAAGGCTATTAAAAATATCCCATAAGAAGATAAGTTGCTTAGAAGGTGTCTGCATAGCAGAAGATTAAACATACCTCAGACAGACAATGTTTCATGGTTAGACCAACCAGGCGCTGCCTCTTCTCTTTATAAACCCCAATCCGCTATATCATTTCTTCTCTAATGTGCTCTACCTGGCTTCCTAAAATGTATGTGCTTTGTGGAAGGAGAAACTAATATTATTCTGGGGAAGGGAAAAGGAAATAGAACTTAAGCTGATGGTTTAATTTTCGCCCAGAAAATTTTGAAGACTGAGGAAGGTTTTTTTACGGAAAAAGTTGTGGCTTTTTCTCTTTACTTTACTGAGAATGTGATATGTATACCTTTTCTAAGCTATATTTTGCATCAGAGGATATATCAAAGGGTAAAACCCAATGAACCAAATTTGCTTCTGGCAAGGTCATGTGTAACTCCAAGAAAGTATGTGGAGATAAAATACACCTGTGGTTAAATTATCTGGGGAGGGGATTGAAGTGCTTACTGAAATCAATGAAGCAGCCTTTTACAGCAGGAAAGGCTGTGGTCTGCACACTGCTAAGTGAATCATACAGCTATTTGTGAGAGGTGAAGCAGAGGAGCTCCTTTGCCAGGGTATTGCGGTTGCTTTTAACTTGGCACTGTACTAGGTGGAAACCAGAGAAACATGGTAGTGGGTCTGTCCTCTGTGGCTTTCACCAACCTCCCATCAGCTGTGAGCAGGCGGGGTTCAATAAAACAGCAGTAAGGAGAGGCACTGGGGGGATTTAGTGACTTGGCCAAGGTGACACAGGGGAGCAGTGGCAGAGCTCAGACTGCCCAACTCTGACACCTGCCCCTTAGCCACAAACCCAGCCAGCATCACCAGTGTTCTGCGGCTCATGGCAGGCAGATTACAGGACTGAGGTGCAAACCTACAGTCCTCCAGGACTTAAAGTTCCCCGTGGCTTTAATGGCATTAAGTCAATAGGGCCCAACTCTTCCTTCAGTCTTTTCTATGCTTGTTACTTAAAAAGACCAGATTATGAAAATAAACCTATTTCTTTGAAAAAGGAGTTCAGGCACGTGAAAAAGAAGAAAGAGGGAGGAACAGTAAATGCTCACAGAGCTTTAATTTATGTGCCAAGGCCAGACACTTGCTCCTACACTCTGTCTACAGTCAACGGTAAGAGTATGTCCTCAAAAAAAAAAAAAAAAAAAAAAATTAAGAAGACCAACGGTAAGAGTTTTTCCTCAAAAAAAAAAAAAAAAAAAAGTATTCAGACGCCTCCCACTAGCGTCCTGGAGCTAGAGCTGTGATCACCCTGCAGCGGGTCAGCTCCCAGCTCTGTGCCATGGCCGTGGGCCGCATCCATGGTACGTACTGCATCTTTCTGAAAAAGTCCTCCCTTCCCCCTTCCCGCTTCCCCCTTCCCCCTTCCCCCTTCCTTCCCTCTTCCCCCTTCCCCATCCCCCTCTCCCTGCTTGCAGAGCTGTCTTTGGGAGTTTAGGGATCTGGGTTCAGCTAGGATGCATCAGACCTCTCTGATCTATTAATCATTGTTATTCCTGTGTATCGTATCACCATGTATCGTATCACCAAAGTAATAGTCTTTCCAAGCCACCTGCATCCTTACCAGGCTGTAAAGAGAAACGTTATTGTTTTGTCCACTGTGATTAAAGCACCTATGTGAGCAAAGGCACACACTTTTGCTAGCCTTGCCAGTTCTGCACAGGGTAGCCCTGGTGCACCTCTGTTGGACTCCTATGCACTCTCCATTTTAGGTGCTGTCTTTAACTTACCTCTCCCTTCACTGACATGGGGCAAGCAGAATCACAGAATCACAGAATGTTAGAGATTGGAAGGGACCTCGAAAGATCATCTAGTCCAATCCCCCTGCTGGAGCAGGAACACCTAGATCAGATCACACAGGAACGCATCCAGGCGGGCTTTGAATGTCTCCAGAGAAGGAGACTCCACAAGTATTTCCACTCAGGGTCAGAAAGTTATCATACTAAGATTATTTTTCAACCAAAAGTTGATTTCCTCTTTTTGGGGGAAGGGGGGTGAGAAGTGAGGAAAAAGAGAAGACGCCAAAGAGACAGAGAATGATGGGCAGCTGCTAGATAAGGGAAGCAGTGAAGTGGAAATGAAAGCTTCCATATCATTGCAAACGGATAAATTCATGCACTGCACTAGGATGTCACAGGCTGTAATCATAAAAGGAATCAAAGATACATAATAGCACCATTACTGGAAAATATGAGAAAGGCTTGAAAGATAAGGTATCATCAAAACTCTCTCACACTGAATATTTTGCCTCTGTTTTGTGCAAAAATAGGCAAGGAAATTGTTCTTTCTGCCCCATATTATAGGCAAGTTATTGCCCTTTCTCCACATATCCTCCAGTTTAAAGCACAAATAAAGGCAGTACCTAAGATAAAACTATATGACAAATGAAGTCATAAAACACCATACCAAAAGTCCAATATTAGAAGAACACTTAGGTTTTCAAGGCTGTGAAACCAGCTGCAGGGAAATGACTGTGACAAAGCTGCTCTTGGAGTTTCCACACCAGTAACCCCCTGTGTGTGTGTACACATCACAATGCAGACTGTCACTGCACCCTCACATAATTGTTTTGTCAGGACCTTTACCTCTTCCTTTAGAAGGATGGACACTGTACAGCTGTGCAATGAACAGTGTACCTGCTCTGGTTTTCCATCTAGCCTTATCAGAAAATTCATAGCCCGATGTCTTGGGCAGAGCCTGATGAAATACCCGTATCAGTCATCAGGAACTTCCTGTGTAACCTTGAACATGCCTCAAGTTGTGTCCTCTATTTTTATCTTGGGGGCTTCCGTCCTTCTCCTTCCAGGACCTGAGAAACCTTGAAGAGCTGCATATGTGGGTCTGTTTTCCCCATTTCCAGTCCTAGAGCTTTAGCAGAGAGGTGAAGCAACTTGCTCAGATCTGCCACAATTCCGCCAGAAAGTTTAATGACTGAGAAAGTTTTCAGAAATTAATATGTTTCTTTTTTTTTTTTTTTTTCTTTTAATGGAAATGCCTGGACAGCACTTTCTGCAGTGCAGAAAACTGTACATGTAGGGCTGTACATGTGTAGCCCTGTGTGTGTAAGTGTCTCTCTATAATTATACACATGCTACAAATTCCACCTAAAAGCTGGTAGCAAGAGCTGAGCTTCTGGAATAGATGACAACTAATAAACAATATAAATCAGCAGCAAAAGTAGGAGATTATCTGTGTTCGTAATCCTCCCACATTTAGAAAAAGACATGCTTGCACTGAGTGGATCTACTTTTCCACAGCAATAAAGCTTTTCTGTATTGAGAGATTAGTGAATTAGGCTTTAGCTGAGAGTTATTAAAACATCTCTGACAGATTTACTAACTCCTGGGCTTCTTGTGGACAGATATAAATGCTGAACAGGAATCTGCAGCATGAATTTTTCACTTTTGCTTCATGCCTTTCCAAAATCCAGGTTTTTAAAGTAGCTTAGGTCTCTGAATAAAAGTCATCTCTCTGATGGGCTGATTTTTAGCCCTCAGCAAAGACTTATGATATTCTTGGGGTCATAAGAAGCTGAAATCAGAAAAGTTTCGCCAGTAGCTCTTTCCTTTCCACACCAGTGACCTAAGGTCACTTCCTGACTTTAAAGACTCCTCTGTGACACAGCGACAGCAACTTGATGGAGAAGCCAGATGGCTGGCTGGGTCCTTCTATCACTTCCCAGTTAAGGTAAGGAAGAATCACGTCCTTGAATCTTCTTGCAACTCGAGGGCTGCAATCCCTCCCTGAAGGGACAGAGCCAAGAGGTGAAAGAGGCAGGACAGCTCCCACGGACCATCTGCAGTCAAGTCCTTGGGGCAGCAGCTCCAGCAGAGCTGCCTGCCCATCCTCCCCCAGTGCTGGCCACACATGGTGTGGAGTTGGAGGTCAGCGGCTTATGCAGCAGATGGGGTTATAACCCTTAGGCACAGGGAAGGGTGCTTCCATTCGGGCTTTCACCGCTTCATGACTTTCCAGAGATATGAAACCAACTGACACTGCAGACATCCCTGGTGTCCCAGACATACCCTCAAGGCTCTGCTTTGTTTCTGTGAAATGCTAGTGCAAAAGATGAATGTTTCCCCTCAAAAATGCTGTAATGGATAAATAGTGAGGAAACAGTTAACAGTAAAGAAAAGAAAAGCTTGTGGTTTTGAAACTGGAGGCTAAATGGCAGGTAAGGAGGATGCTTGATTTCTACTTTCTAGATTACAAACAGCAGAACAAGAGGCCCACAGCCCACATCAGGAAAAATAGCATGGGTTTGGCATAGATAGTTATAATTTAAGAAAGCTCAGCTTTCTATTCAGACCCAAAGATTTCCTACAAGAGCGAGTGCTGGAATGGTGCCCCTGACTGATGTATGTATGGTAAGTCACTCAGACAGAAGTCCCTTGTGTGGCATTAAAGGGAACATGTTTAATACCGTGTGCCACACACTGCTGTGAGGTGGCTGCATTTTCTTCATTATGCTTTCCACGACGGCGCTTCACAAACAAGCAGGTACTGGTGGAAAATGATAATGATGATTCATGCCAAGGTGACAAATCAGTAAGCCCAATGGGCAACAGGGATCTCTGTGTGGATGGTGTTGCTGTTTGTCAGTGGAGCTGCAGAGCAGTGATGTGGGAATGGTCACTAGCGATTCTCTGGCACACATTACAGCAGTGTAACCCTTTGTCCCGGAGACCCAGTTGAACTCTTTGAAGATCTCACTTTAAAATGGTGTAGGATTGCTTCTGTGTCCCTGTCACCTGTCTTGCTTTCGTGCCTGTCTCCCTGCCTCAAGGACTGTAAAAAGGAGCTTAGCCAAATGCATCTTAGAGGACTGCTGTGGATTATCAGTGAAGTGACATTAAACCTCTTAGAGGTACCCCCAAGAAAAAACATAAGAGGTGCCAACTGTTGCTGTTCCAGTGTCTTTGAAGGCACCAAAACATGCCTTATTTGTGCTAACCTGAAGCCTCCTGCCCTAACACTGAGCCATAGTATGAAACTCTGTAAATCCATGTCGTCATTCACTGTTCTGTTTCTCCCTGTGTTTGATCTTTGAGATGAAATCCTTAGTTGGAATTTTTCCACTGACCAAAGAAAGAGGAGCCAGGACTTTCTCCAGTGTCTGCTATAATAACCTGTCATACAACATGATGTATAAGGACCATACAGCCCGAATGAACAAGACACCAGCTGCATTACTGTAGTGCGCTGAATGCTCCATAGTGATGTGGCATACAGGAAAACTTGTACTGTGCTGGAAACAGACGAACTGCTTCATCTATGCTTCCTCTCTCCTCCTCGATGCAGGAATTTGCAACCTTTATGGTCCTCTGCATTATATTCAGTAATTTGGGCTCTGTTGTGTAACTATATATAACTGTACCCTGTTCAGAGCTTCTCACTCACTTCAAAAGAAATTTTGTCTGGAAAAAAAGAGCTAAAGAGAGCTTGGTCAGAGAGATCATGGACTGCAAATACACATCCTCCTAACTGCAACCTGCCCATGGTAAGATGGACAGCGATGCCTTTGAAAACAAACTGACTTCAAGGATATTTTTAGCACTTCTCAGGCTAAAAGACCCTGCACACGCTGCAAGAACTACCAGCATCACTGCACTGAAAGTTATGTCAGCAGCACTTGTGTTATAAAGCCTCCTTTTCCCCAGGAGCCTACAGCTCAGCTGTGAAATTTCCTCCAGGCTCAAGCTTCCTTTCAAAGTGCTATCTAGAAAGTGATTTTATTTTAATTAGTTTTTTACTATTTTTACAATATAAACTGGAAGGCGAGTATATGTAAATTGTACTGGAAGGTAAAAAAGGAAGGCATGTTTTTATTTAATCCACTTTGTTTTTCTCATTCTCACACTTTGAAAGATTTACATTTAATAGTACGCCACAGCAGCTGATCACATGTAATGAGGTTTTGTCTTTAATCACTGGGTGAAAAAAGATAAAAATCTGGAAGGCTAGGCCAAATTCTGATCTCATGGATATTACTTCAAATATTTGACTTAATGAAATCAGAACCAGACCTATTGTCCCCTACTTGGTCTAATGATTAAGTAGCACATTATTTTTCAGACACCCAAGCTCTTACAGATAAATCTCAAAGAGACACTATTTGATTTAAAATCAGTATTAGTGATTTGATGGCTAATGACTTGCTATTAAGTTCCACTGGCACAGAGACAATACAACCTACCCCAGTAACAAAGCATCATATATGAGTGTCTCATGGGCTTTTAATTATGATTATCAATCATCTTTTCTGTCTCATTCTCTCTCTTGCTCTTGAGTCTGTGTGTTAATCTCTGTGTTGCTCTCAAAATAATTGGCCCAAGTCAGGTCCTGTCCTAAGGAAGCTGCTGTGATTTTCCATAGAGCCCAACTCACTTTTGAACAGAGGGTGAGTCCTCCTTCAGGTATTTTGCCCAGGCTGCTCAGCACCTCAGCCGTGTCATAGGAAGGAAGGCATAAAGATGAAAGTGAAGGCAGGCTCTGTTTCCCTCTAACCCTTCATTGCTGCCCTCCAGCTCTGAGTGCCTGTAGCTGGTGTCTGTGTGAGTGGGCAGCCCCATAGCCCCACACCACATCTGTACTGTGTGTGGCAATGTCACGACTCTGCCTGATGAACAAGCCCTGCAAATACACCCGTCCTTTGCAGATGTTGCCCTACTGCATCCCCCTGACCCTCCAGAGGGACCCTCACTCGATGATACTCTGGTTTATTAGCACAGCGCTGATGCAGCTCAGTCTTTTGGGTTTTCCTGAAGTATCTCAGAAATCTTGCAAAGCAAAATATCTTCTGGTGAGTCTTGGTGGTTAAAAGGCAAGATGGGTGAAGCAGGACTTTTTCTGCATGCTTTGTGGGGTTCCTGTGTGTCTGTTTCCCTTCATTCTTTTCTGCTGGGCTGTCACTTTCTGTCCCAGTTGCACGCACAGGTACCTTTTGCAGAGCGAGAAGAACAACAGATGTTTAAAGATTAATTCGTAAAACATATGTGCATTAGAATGGCATTAATTTGCAGTGAATCACTAGATGTTGCAAATTAGGAAGTGACTAAATGCAATATAAGAGCAAGAATCATGCATTATAAAACATACTCTTTTCATTTATTTGGACAGTTGTAGTTCAGTTTTTAATTATTGACGGTAATATTCCTTAATGTGCTAGTAAATGTGCTGTTTTGTATTTAGTAAAAAATGAAGTCTTTGTAAAACATGAAGTCATTACAGCACTCAGCTGTTAATTATTGCTTAGGGATAGAGGGAACACTACAAATTTTGTGCAGGTTAACGAAGCACGAATCTGCTGGCTCCTACTGCGAGGAATAGCTGAGTATCTTATGTGCTACTGCAGATACACGCATTCCACAGTCTATTTTTTTGGACTGGCTTGAATATCAGCACCTGAAAACAGGCCTTAAGTGACATGTTTCAGAACTGCAAGAGATTGCCAATAGCAGGGAAAAATCTGATTTGATCCAACTCCCGCTGAATTCAATGGGACTTTGACAAAGAGTTAGTGATGTCCGTGTCAGGCCACTAAAAGAGTCACTGACATTTCTCTTGTGCCGTTTGGGTAAGTAAGAAGTGTGGATTGTCTGAACTGAATCCGGTCAGTTTTACTAGGTGGATCAATAACACAGTATGCAACCGTGTCCTCCACAGCTGTGTGCATGCGCGGGGGTGTGTGTGTCCAGTCATCAACAGCACCAGGGGGTGAAGCAACGAAGTTTCGTTCCTCAGGTAGTGGACAGAAAGGGCGGAGGGACGCTCACTTTGCAATGCTATCCTCGTAAGATTCTGAGCTAGCTGCTAACTTGGCCATCGGCTTGGATGAGTTTTTCATATAGTCTCTGTGATGGTATTTCCTCTACCTTACAGCTTGCCACCTTTTGTTTAGTTGGCAAGAGAGACCCTTTGGTTAATACAACAAATGAGTATTCACAGATGCCTGTAAAAAAAGCTGCTGACTCACATCGCTGGTGCCTCTAGTCCCTTTTATTACCTTTTACAGGCATGAATGGGTTCTGACTTGCAAAATTACTTGTAGTAACCAAAACATCATAAATACCAGCACTCAAAAAAGCTGTGCCTGCATAGCACTCCAGGGTCTATTTTTAAATAACCGCCAAAAATAATGTCAGATTTACTCAGCAATTGCAAATGGGAGAGAATGTAAATCCTGGTTGCAATTCTTTGGTTGTCCCAACAAAAGAAGAAATTGGATGGCAGCTCTGGTCACAGGTTGTACAGCAAATGACTGCTAATGCTCAGAGCTATTAGCTCTAAACCAAACCAAGAACTAATGCAAACTCTCGTAAAGAAAGAAGGAACATGCTTTTAAAAGGCACTTCCTCTTTGCAGGAGCTTCATGAATGAGAACAAAGTGTTGCATTCACTATATAAATTAGTAACAGTAAATAATTCAAGGCTCTCTAGTCCTGAGTGTTCACGTTACAGGGAATGAATTCTGACCCTGCAGGGAGCTGCTGAGGGACCTTAACTCACAGCCCAGGTCTGGAGGCAAAAAGAAGGTGTGCTCCCTCTCCTCCCCTGGGGAACAAAGAGATGGGCATGGGTTAAGGTGGGTAGAAGGTCCACCTGTCTGAAAGGTTTTGTGAGAACGGCTGTCTGCTTACGTACAGGTGGGTCCTCTGCTATAAACAGGTACCTTTCTGCTCTTTGTTACCATATCAAACTAGGTTGTTCATTGAAGGTAAAAAGTTTCTTTGTGTACTTACCTAGCAGGCACAAAAGTTACCTACCACAGGAAAGTTCTGCCACAGGAAGGTTTGCCCCTCCATGTTTCATGGTGTCGCAAACGAAAGGAGCTGGTCCCTTCACCAAAGCTGCTGGCAGTGAGGCTTATGCAGAAAGACATACTGCTTTTCGTTACTGGTGTTGTTAGTTGTCAATTGAAAGGAGCTGGTCCCTTCACCGAAGCTGCTGGCAGTGAGGCTTAGGCAGAAAGACATACTGCTTTTTCGTTACTGGTGTTGTTAGTTGTCAATATCACCACCCAGTGCTTGGTATGAATACAAATCAAAGAAATTTTTTCCAAATTTTCTGCAATTTTTTTTTCTATGTAGATTTGAAGCAATTTGGGAGGGGCAGTACCTCAAAACAGAGGGTATCGTGTGAAATCAAGCATCAATTGTTAAATATGTTAAATATTCATATCAGCTGGTGTTTTCCTAATATTTCCTGCTCTGTGAATATGTTGTGAATGACATTTCCTATGCACAGAGGGATGCTATGAAGAAACCTGAACTGCAACGGCTCAAGCCCCTCTGGCCAGCCTGAACACTAGTGGGGTCATGCCCCTCTCACATGACAGGACGCCCACGAGCTGGCAGTGCCCTTGCCACACCATCTGAACACCCTTTGACCGCTGAGGAGTGATTCACACCCCGAGGGCTGCGTCTGCCCCAGCAGCAGTTCTCAATGTGATTCTTGTAAAGGATTTTGTCAGGGTTTGTGTGCTGCAAAGACTCTGCTCCCATCAGGATGGGAACAGCCTGGCTCCCCTCTTCTCCCTGCTTTTCTGCTTTTACCTATGCAGTCAACCAGCCCTCATGATCCTGGGACAGAGCTTAGAAAGTGCTGATGGTCCAAGTCCAAAATTAGAAGTTCCTGAGTGTTGTAGTTTTATCCTAGCTGGTAGCAAAACACACCAACCACTCAATCACCCTCCCCCTTCTCGAGGGTGGGGAAGAGAATTAAAGGGGTGAAGGGAAAAGAGACTCATGGGTTGAGATAAGAACAGTTTAATAACTAAACTACAATAATATTAAAAATAATAATGATGATGGTAATAATAACATATACAAATATACAAATGAGTGATACACAGTGCAGCTGCTCACCACCTGATGACCACGGCTAAGCACGTTCCTGACTAATGATCCTGGGGCAGCAAGAGTCCCAAAATCGCAATCCCAGATTGGAAATAAGAGCCTGAATGTTCAAGAGACTGAGACGACCCTGAGAGAGTGACATACAAGAGAGACACAACCCAGAGCAAGAGAGACCACTTCTGGACAGAGCCTCCTCTACATACTGGGCATGACGTGCACGATATGGAATAGACTATTGGCCAGTTTGGGTCTCAATCCTAAACCTGTTGTTGAATCCTAGGCTGCTAATAGGGGCTGTGCTCCCTCACAGCTTCTCCGGCACCTACAGACACTGGCACAGCAGAGAAGCTGAAAAGTCCTTGACTGCCCTTCTCCTCAGCACAAATCCAAGACATAGCCTCACTCTAGCTACTGTGAAGAAAGTTAACTCACTGAGGTTCTGTATTTAATCTGGTGTCTACAGGGACACCACCTCTTGCATATTGTGTGTCTGCCTTCTCCTGAGGATCAAGGGGTCATGTTAGTCAAAACCATGTTAAAATGGTACCTGTTTCTGCCCTCTCCAGAGCCACCATCTGGCAGCCATCAGTCATGGAGAAGCAACACATCTGGGACATGCTCTTGAGTAATCATCTGGGGTCACATTGCAAACCTTTCCTCAGGTTTGAAAAAAAATGCATCATCAGATAAAACACTGGCATTGCTTTCCAATTGAAAGGCAAAGTAAAACCTGAGTAAGAGCACCTGTGTTGGACATAACTGTGATTAGTAACCAAACTACACCTTTCTGAATTGTTAGTGCCATGCTAAAGAGGTGCTTAACCCATAAGCAAGACAGACTATGAGAAAAAAGACATGACTTCCGTCTTATGCTATTTATGTACCTGAAGTAAGACGCTTTAGTGGAGCCTGCCTTGTAGGATCCTAAAGACAGGATTCATAGAATCAGTGCATGGAAGCTGGCATCACTAGCAGTGAATTTGCTGTGGGAGCTCTTGTGGGGGCTGCCTTCACAAGTGAGAAGAGGTAGGGAAACATTTGTCTGGAACACGTTCAGGAAGAGACACAATGATAAAACAAGGTTTCTTCCCCCATCTTTACCTCTGCATCAGCCGAGTAGGCAGGGTGTTGTCTGTACCGCCTGCCGTTGGCATGCAGAATCAAATTCATCAGCCTCACTGCAGATGGTGTCATCCCTTGGGACTTCAGCGGGCTCATGATCTGTGCCAGCATCCTCACAGGGAGATGGGAGAGGAGCAGGGAGGCTGGGAGAAAGAATGCAAATGTTTCTGACTTGGGATGCTATGTCCTGCTGCCACCCCTTTTTGCCTTTCCTCCACACAGCTGAAAAGGACAAAGACAATGCTGCTATTCTCAAAGACTGTGTGGGCAGCTGGACTTTAAAATTAAAGTGAACTTTCAGACAGATGCCGCTGTGCCTTCCTCAGAGCAAGGAGGTGCTCTGAGGACCAAGCATCAAGCCTGACTGTGGCATCCTCTTCTCATTTGCTAAAGCCTTTGTCCCTTCTGGCAGGGGCAGGGGCTGTAACAGTGCCTGGCTAATAGGAGAGCGAAGAGCCCTGCACCCGAGAGCACTGGGCTGTCAGTGCTGCCTGCTGATGGTCAGCAGGTGAGGCAGGTGTTTCCCCTTCATGCTCACTCTGTACAGGGCACAGGCTTAGCTTTTATATGGCCTTACAAGCAGGACTGGGAGTCAGTGGATGTATTAGAAATAAATATGGAAACAAGCAGCAAAAGTGGACAGTGGAGACTGTCAGGCAGATTTCCATGGGTCTAATGCAACTGGCAGGTTTCTGGGTGTTGCAGAAGGCTGGGAATCCTGTGCGGGATCAGCTCCTACCAGGGCTCTGCTGGTACATCTGAGGACCACTCTTCTAAGGATACATACCGTTCATATTGTTCATAAAACTGATATATGCATGAGCAAAGAAGTAGCCCCAAGTTTACTTTCCTTAAAAGCTGCCGTGGGGAAAAAGCACTGTGAAAAGAAAAGGAAGAAAGTTTCAACTAAGTTACTGTATTTATGAAAAAAAAAAGTGCCACATCCTTGTAAAGAAATATTTCCTCCTCCCCTTCCTTGCTTTCAAAAGGAATTAAATAGCTATTAAAAAGTACCTTCCTTTTAAAAAGGACAATAAGCATTTTGATTAAAAGGAGCTTTTAAGTATTTATATGATTACCTCTTTTGTCCCCCTGGCAGCATCTGTCTTGTTGACTGCTCAGCATCTGGCATGTGCTGCCTCATGTCAAGAAGGCCCTGATTTCTCATTCAAACAGGGGGTGGGTGAGGGAACAGGCGTATGTATACATGGAGAGGCTTTTGCCAGAAGAATAAGGCCATTTCCCTGGCTGTCACTGCTGCTGGCTGTTTGGTCACTGTACTGCTGGAAAACAACTCCCCCATTCTCCCCACTGCAGCATGCTGCGGGTACCAGATGGCTGGCTCGCTGGGGTCAGGTCTCCATCCACGGGCTTCTGTCCACAGCGTGGCAAGGTGGGGCATCTTAGAGCAGTATTCCCAAAATTTTCTCTGTGTGAAGATGAGATGCCTTTTCTTATTACTTCCAGGCTCTCTCGTTTTTACACAGATCATGAGGAGGCATGGCGGAACATCCAAAGCACTTGGCCTTGGCCCAGCAGGCAGTGTTTCCCCTCCCAGGCAGCAGAAGCAGGCTGAAGCAGGCTGTCATAAGGTGCTTGGGAAAATCCCAGCACACTGTTTGGTGTGCTCACATCCACCGCACACACAGCAGGAGATCTTTGGGTTTTGCAGGATCGGCCTTATTTTGTGCATATTCATTTCTCTATCTTTGGTAACACAGTCGATGACTCACACAAACATTAGTCATACTTTGAGCTGTGTATAATTCCTTGCCTTGCAGAATTTCAGAGTGTTTCAAAGGTGATTTAAAATATTCTCTATCCATGAAAAAGTGAGTGGAATAGGTCGGTGTCAAGTGCAGCTACTTAATGAAGGCTGAGAGAGCAGCAACTTGCCTAAGTATGACAGAAGTCAACTGCCGAGGCATGAGTCCTGAATCTCCAACTGCTGGGTGATATCCTTCTGCATGAAGTCTCTTCTTAATTTCATTTCAAGATATGATATGTGCCAGCAACCTTACTCAGAAGTCAGCAAAATAGTAAGGGAAACCTTTTTGACTCCTACCCCATCATCCCCAAGATGATGAAGTTTTGCTTCCGATCTGAGAATTGCATTTCTGTGTTTTCCCTCTGCCAACTCCCTGAGTGAAGCAAGCTGCTTGTTGTGGGGATGGTTGTGCCTTTTTGAATCATCCTTTAATATCTAAGGTATAGAGTTTCATTATTTCTCATTAAATCCCTACTTCTACTGCCTTCCTTGAGATGTGGACAGAACCCTAAGTCACATGCTGAAATACAACAGAAGATTTTCTTGTTTTGGGGGGGGGAAGGCTTTGACCTGTAGTTGATTATAGGAGCCTTGTGGCCTGAAGGAATGGATAACTAATGAGATAACAAGTCAAAGTAGGACTATTTTGTCTGGCCCACTCGTGTGTGACTCTTGCGTGTGACTGGGGACGCAGGTAACCTTGGTTGCATCTGTTGCAGTTCAGGGAAACACAACAGGTTAAGGAACCTTTTTGAACTTCAATTTTCATGCAGCAGCTCAATTAACAAGCAACAGCTAAAGATGGTCTCTGAGCTTTGCACATGGCCCCTGTGCACAAAAGAAAATAGGAGGAAAATCCTGGAGGGTCTGGCCTATGAAGGAACAGGTGGCAAAGCGAATGGTTTTGGTGCCATTTACTGACTATGCTGTAATGGATACTACAGCTTGAGACTTTTTATTTAATCACACGTTTGCAAGAAATCTTAGGGTTTATTGTGTTCTTTTGTAGATGTATGGGTCACCAGTAAAACTACTAAAAGGGAGAAAATCTTGGGTCATACTTAAAAACCAGGTTAAAATGAAGGAACATTGTTCTTTTTTAGTATATCCTGGGTACTTTTTATTTGCGTTTGAATTCTTTTTCTTGTACCGCACATTCAGATCATGCTTTTTCACACTTGTTTCCCAGATGACCAGAAGCATAGACTTCTGGTTTATATTAAAAAAGGAAGATGGTATTCTCATTTGTTTTCAATGCTCAAGGCTTCAAGAAACGTAACATGTTGTGAGAGACCAGCAATCAGACACAAACAATTGGCAATATTACATTACTGATTTAGATATCTCCTCTCATTTTACCTGCTGTATTAGAGAACAGTGAACCACCCATCAGAACAAATGGTGCAGCTGGAAAACGAGTGACAAACTGATTTGATTTTACTGAGGTGAGGAACAGTCTCTCTCTTCAAATAATGTGCCATTATTAGACTTCCCCATTACAGCGCAATGTAGGGACAGATTAATTTAACCTAACTTTCCTCACTTAGACATGAAGCATCTCCCCTAAGTTAGTTGCCTAATTCCTTCTGCAGTCAATGGAGGCAGTGCCAGACAGTGACTCATTCCACCTACCCACATACCTGGGGCTTAAAAGAGGATGAATCAGCCAGAGCTGACTCCTGCCATTGCTGCTGGCTACAGAGGCAGTGCAGACACTATCTTGGATGAGAGACCTCACTTCTGACCAGGTACATTTGGGCAAGGTGAAGCCCTTTGTGTGCTGGCTGAGGGGCCAGACTCCCCCCCGGCTCACGGGAACCTCCCTGGGGTCATTGAGCCTGGGTGTCACCTCTGACTAAAGAAGCGGTAGAGGGAGCTGAGCCAGCCCATTTGGCCACCTAATGAGTAGGCTGACGTGTCTTCCTGTGACACACCAGACTTATTCCTTACGTGTCTGGGAAACAGAGCTGGATCCTGAAATTAAAAGCAAAATGGGCTTAGGAGCCTATTCCCCAGAGGAGCATAAGCCACCTGGGAGCAGAAGCCACATCAGACTGCAGACAGAGAAGCACAGCACTGCTTGTTAGTACAGGCAAGTAGTTCCCAAACCATCAAAGCCCAGAGGCCCTCAGTGGTGAAGGACGCTGTCATACTTACTGTCTTGGTTCCAAGCACAATGGGGTCATTACTTGTGCTTTGTGATTGAACTGTGGCTACTCATAACAGAAATTTTGACCTACCTGTGCTGATCATTGCCTTACCCAGAGAAGCATGAAGCTGTGCATCCATGCTTAAAAAACTCCAAATTTATCTAATGTGACTGGGAGTAGCTTTATTGTTCATATACACATCTAAACCCTTTTCCTTTATGCTAAAAATCAAGGTCTCAGTGGAATTCTGTGACTAGATCTCTATCAGCTTATTATGCATACTGCACAAGCAACGCTTTGTTCAGCAGCTTCAGATGTCCTGTTCATTCCATATCCAGGAAAACTAAAGAGAAACACCCAGTTTGCCCTCTGGTTCTCCTTAATTGTTACCTAGATTGTATTTCTACCAAATCTATAACCTGAGGATGAGATTTAACCCAGTTTACTCACATCTTACCACTCTCTGAGAAACTGCAATGGGATATTTATGAAGACAGATACTTTTTCTGGAGCAAGGACATGTAACATAATTGGTACCAAACTCTCTGTGCTTCTCTGTGTGGGAATCTGTGCCCTAGCTGTACATTCTGGCTGGCTTTGAACCTCATTGTCTTCTCCATTCCTCTTAATGACATGGGATTACAGAATGGTTTGAATTAACAGTAGTTTGCTCCATTTTACTAATGCAGCTGCTAACTGCTCCTCTGGAGACTTCTTAGGCAAATGCAAGGTAGACTTTTTTCCATTCCCATCACTCTTTGGATTGGAAGCAAGTTGCTGTGTGAAGAGAATAACAGGTAGGAAACAGAAAGTAAAATAGATCTTCAAAAGATGTAGTGGCAATCAGTCAAAGAAGGTGGTTCCAGAGGCCAGGAGATGTGAAGCCAAGGACTAGGACTAGGTTACTGGAAGGGAGATGCTGCAGAAGACACCCAGATGAAGGGATTCCTGAAAACCCTGCAAACTAAGGAACTTCCAGGGAAAAGCTGAAGTGACATATGGACTTTATATGCAGGTATATAAGAAGCTTAGCTTATGAAGAAAAAAGGTGTAAGCAGAAACAAAGGGTAATACCAGCATGCTCACTGGTCTGTGAGAATGCTCTAGGATGAAAGACGGAAGAACCTTCTCTACTGGTGTCAAACCTCACTCTAGGCAGTGCTATTTGTAATGTAAGTCTCAGAAGGAAATTTATTACCAACAATTAATAAGAAGCTGTAAAGACATCCAGAACAGGCCAAACGAAATCCTGTTTTGGAAGGGGGTTATTAGTTCACAAGGAAACAGTTATGGTGTCTACCCAGTTTGACCCTTACTGAGCAGAACACAGATAAGTAGCTGTCTTGCTTTTGGGACAACATGTCCTCCAGAAAGGCATTATCTAACTGACCGGGTCCTCTGGCATGTAGCATCAGATTCCCTTTGGTGACCATTACCCTATTGCTGACATTTGGCCAATGAAGAAGAGCTTTTTAATATGTTTTCATGGGCTATTTTAATTCACACTTGTAATAATTTCCAGTGTGATTCATTTATTGGTGCAGGAAGCTGGAATCACAGAGCAGCAAGTTTTGCCTGGCTGGAGCTGGAGGCGACCCTGGTGAAGAGAGGGGAGCTCAGAGAGGGGGGAGCCGGCGGCCTTTCACTTGCATAGTGCCAGCGTGAGGATGGGGCAGAAGAGTGGGTGATAATATTTGGAATGAATTTCTATTTAAAAGTGTAAATTGGCGTTATGGAAGATAACTTTTTGAAGGGTAAGAGACATAAAGCGTACTCATGGCTCAGAAGCTTTCTGTGTGCCGAAGGGTAAGAACAGCAGATTAAAGAGCAAAGCTCCCCTTCCAGGCACCCACCCACAGCTGCTGGCTGCAGCCCTGGCAGTGACCGCGTCCTTGGAGCGAGCACAAGATGGCTTAAGTTGTAATAAAAGGAAATGTAAGCAGTGGACTCAAAGAAGCTAATTCACTTTGCAGCTTGATTATCCACAAATACAAGTGTGACTTAGTGAATGTAATACAGTCCCATTTCAAGATGACCTGAATGGCATGAGTAGTGTATGTTCCCTTCAGGAATTTGCTAAAATTGTAACTTATCCTGTAGCAATTTCAAGCTTTCTAAAAAGAGGGGGGTTCCTATTTTTTTCAGTTTTGTTTTGCTGTAATCTTCTGGATTCCAATACTGTGGTAGCTGAAGTGTAAATGCTTGCAAAGGCTACAAGTTTCAAAGCTCCTTATTCTGCTTTCACTAGAGGCTGGTACCCACGACAACAGTTTTGCCAACTCATTAGCTCCGTCAGCCAGGCATGTTACTCACCCATCTCTCCTCACTAACCTGCCAAAAGCTAACGCAGACACAACTCTTTCAGCAAAAACATTTTTGACAACATGTTAAGACTAAGTTCTGGGAATGGATTTAAGCTCTGCCTGAAAAGAACTGTTTGTAGCTGTGTGTATGTGTCTGTATGCAGGAGGGGAGCCTGAATTAGGTTTTCTGCTGACTGTCAGTTCATCAGGATGGGTTGTTCCATAACAGAGAGTTGGTCCAGGCCTGTATCCAGATGCTCTTCAGCTTCACAGAGTTTAGAGACTAAATACAGACTACCTTTTGGGACTGTCTGTAATCCATATTCATACCTGCTATTGCTAAAACAGAACCCAATACTTCAGCCCCTCTGTGGGAAGCAGAACTGTGTCCGAAGAGGCAAGTGGAGCTAGCACAGATATTTTATGGCAGTGTGAGTCAAGGCGGCAGAAATGGTTTGTAGTGACAGCTCAGCCACCTGCCTCCTTTACCTATTAACACCTAACATTAAATGTTGAGATCCTAACGTTGAGTCTGGAGTGAAAATGGTGAATGCACAGGCACACAGCTGTGAGCCACAGATTCAGGTTATGAAAAATGTCTTCCACACTTTATAAATCTTGGTTTTTCTCTTCAGGAAAAACTGAATATGGAAGAGGGACAGTGGTATTAAAAAAAGTAAAACAGGAAACATTCTGTAGTGTCCTGGTAACCCCACAAGCATTGAGAAAAGAATCATGAGAATAAGTGACCTTTTGTTACTCCTTAGTCAAAAGTTAAAGCTGGAAAATAACAGGGCATCCCACGAGGATGGGATAGGAGACAGAGAGGCTTTCTCCATTCTGCCCTGGTTTTATTCTTTCTTCACTCTTTCTCCTTTGTGTTTACATGAAGAGGATATTGGTTCCAGAAGTGACAAATATGAGATAAGTCAAAGCTCCTCTTTGTTTTTCTGTAGGGAGGAGGCTACGTTATTTTCAAATCTTACACTCCCGGTGTGCTCTCCTCCTCTTAGTGCTGCCTGGAAGTCACAGAGTTAGCTGTGGGTTTCGTTTACACTAATTACTGTTTTTCTCCCTTCCTCCCCACCCTCCCCCCAAGCTTACTAAGCTTTTTCTTTCTGCGTGACCAATAAAGCATGAATGCAAATAGACCTGAAGGGTTTTTTTTTCCCCTTTCATTTCTATTTTGCCACTTTTAGAAGTTACTGAAGAAAACAGTGTCATTCTGTTCCAGAAGAGCTTTTATACCAAGCTGACACTGTACATTTAAATATGTATTCCTCTATCATTTGCATTTTAATGTTCCAAACCAATAATCATGAAGCCTTGTGTGAATATGTAAAATAATAAGGATGGAGAGAAACTTGGATCTGATTCTAAACCTTGCTGAATTACACCTAGAGGTGGCAGCTCCGTGAGAGACCCCTCAAAGAAATTTATTTAGATAAATGTAGATCTTCCAAGAGAGACTGTGCTGAATCGCCCTGGGTGTTTGTACTCTCCCATTTAGATACTGAGTCAGCAGAGCCTAGCAGGTTTTCTTCTTATGCAGTTGGTGCCCTGGCAAAGTGTCTTAACTATGCTTTGGAAGAGTTGCCCTCCAGGCATGCTGAGAAAACAGACTCATTGATTATTTGGCCAATTAACACCAATAGTATTAGTCTGGTGACATTTCATATGTATGTAGCCATCTACCTGAAGTTGATCTGAAAACAGCACACGTGGTTAATGTTGCAAAAACAAGTACCATGTAAAGTTATAGACTTCACAGTTTTGTGTTCTGCTTCCTTATTGCCATCATTTAGCTCCACGGCATAGAAAAGAAGAGCAGAATATCTGAATCAGAATTTTCCCTGTGGACTTAAGAATTTTGTCTTACGTGCAAGGTTATCCACTTGCAAGAAATTGGTCTGTTGGAGGTATGAAGAGGTGCAATATAAGAAAAGGCTTTTTCAGTGCTTCTGTTGAATAGTCTCTGTAGGTGAAAGCTTAGTTTGGAAGAAATAACTACTAGTGGCCCAGCTCTAGGAAAACATTTTTGTCTTCATTTTATTCTGCTTTTTTTTCCACCCCCCTTCTTTCGGGAGAAAAAGAAATCCAGCTAGAAAAGCAAAATACATTTATTGTATCACAGCTGTCATGAATTTAAATTCCCTCTTAGATCCTTACCACACAGCATATCTTCACCGCAATATTTTGCTCCTTTTGTAAGTATCAAGCACTGAAGAACAAGATATTGAATATTTGCAGTGTAAATCTGACAGGAGAGTTTTCTTCTCGGTCTTAGGATGGAACCAGAAACAAATGCAGAAAGGTGAACCCCTCAGATAGTGTAATAACAGGTACGGAGGTTTATTTACAGTTGGAATGAAGCTCAAGATATTTCTGAGCTTAGAAAATGGCCACATAGATACATGGGTTTTTGCATATGACTGCTTGCTTCTGGCTCCAGCTATGAAAATGATCTGGAAATACTGTAAGAAGATTATTTTCTGCAAATCCCCTATCTGACTCAAGCCAGGAAGCCTTGAACAACATAGAAAAGCATCTGTTTATATCAGCTTTCTAGCCATAACCTGGCTAGATGAATCATTAAAAATCGAGATAAATCTCCGAGCAATTTGAGATCCATCCATTCCTCACACACTCTCAATTAAACTGTTTTACTGGTTCTTTGCCTGTGTTAGCCTGTTTTCCTTCCAGGCTTTCCTCCAGGTCACAGATCAACACTTTCACCAGGACCAATCTTGGTACGAAGTTAAACAGACCTTGCCCCGATAGTATAGAGTTATGAGTGATGTCTCTCTTCCTCAACACTTTCCCCCTCTCTCCCTTTCATCTTGGTAATGGTGCAATCAGTTTCAGAAGAAGATGAAAGTAAGAGGAGCAGAAGTAAAGGAAATCATGAACAGAGTTAGAATAAAAAAAGAGTAGATACGTGAAATTTCCCCTGCTTTATACCTACAGATTTACTTTTCCCATCCTTTGTATTGTATTTCATTTCCAGCAAGGTTTCTCAGACATTTTGAAAAGCTGTTACATTATAATTAATTAAATTACATCTCTGTATTTGCTGCTAACAAGATGTTATCTTCATCATTTTTGGAAGCTTCTCTTTGGTTGTGGGTTGATGTGGCTTTGCCACTGGCACAGAAACACTTCCTGCATGAACACAAATTGCTAAAGCTCCCTGTTTCCTGGCTCAGCGTGACACACTGCTCAGCTCCTTGTGTTTAGGTAATAGGATTAAATGCACGGATCCATCAGATGGGCTGATAGCGATCTCAGCAGAAAGGAAGGTTTAGCTCAAGTGGGTGCTTGGGCTCGGTGCTGTGACCTCAGGTGCCCTCCTGGAATTCTCCGCTGGGATGCACAGATCTGGCAAAGGCTGGGTGCTGAGCACGAGCCCTGCTCATCCCGCCTCATCCACCCTCACAGCTCTATCTGGGGTTACATCTCGCCCCGTCTGCATCACAGTGCTGTGGCCTGGCTCCTGCCCTGAGCCCGTGGCACAGCCTCTTGCACAGAAGAAGAAGCTCAGTGAGAGGTCAGAGCTCGTGAGTTGAGGCTGGCACCTGTGAGTGGGATTTGTGAAAGCCGGCACACTGATCAGGCATTGCCTAAAATGGATAGTAGGAAACAAAACGCTAAGGAAAGGAGGTGCATCAGACGTGGAACTTATTTGTGAGCTCAGCCCTTGAGCTAGATCAGCCCTTTTTTGCAGAAAGCAGTGATGCTTGTCTCTCTGTGAAGCACTCCCTCCAGGAACGAATATGTGCTTCCCAACCCCACAGCACTGTGGGTCTCGCTTTTCCCAGGTAATCCTCGTCTGACCTCACCACTCACAAGTGTGGGATGTTTTCCCTCCTTGAAGCTGCACTGGTCTATGCTGGGATTCATACACCTGTGGGACCAGGCACTGACCCCCCTCCATGTGTCTGGTGGATGCCCTGATGAGGAGCATGGGGGAAAGTGGGGGTGCTACCATGGGGACTGCCGTGCCATGTAACTCAGGGAGCCCCGCAGAGCTGTGGCCATGCACTGCTCTAGAAGTGAGGACGCACATCTCCAAAGTTTTGATCTCATGTGGCCAAAGAAGGTGACCATGTAAACGGGATTTCTCATCACTCGACAAATACTTTGTCTGGCCGAGAGTGTGTTTACTAGCCTTGTCTGTGCCAAAACAATTGGGAGGGGGTATTAGGTTGCAAAACTAGCCAGGATTGAGACATCAGACAGGTTTTGAGACTGTGGCTTTGAGATGCAGATGCTGGAAACATCACTGAGACACCTGAATCTCAGGCTTGGGAGCCTAGGCTCAGACATTGCAAGAGCACACCCGAATATTGCACCATCACATAATCCTTTCATTGGAGACAGAGTCCCTGCCTTGCTTTCTGCCTCCTTTCAAGGGCTGGAAGAACATTTCCTGGATTTTCACAGTTTCTGTGAAATGCTTTGAGATGTTTGATATTTATGGAGTGTTTCTGTCCCACGTGTTGATCTACACTGAACTTACACCTCTCTGTAGAAAACGGAGACTATGGCATACTCTTAAGCTGAAAAGTTAAGTGTTTCTGAAAAGGCTTGTTAAAAGAAGTGTCTCTGTAAATTCTGTGCCTGACTCAAAACTATTGAGAATCAGTGGAGAGTTTGCTACTGCACTTGAGTTTTTGATCTGCCCTTTCAAGAGAGCTGGTAGGAAGTTGTGCACCTAAAGATGAGCCTGCAGGAGCAAACCCAGCAGTCAGACACACACGTGCACATACCCTTATCTGTCATGAGCAGGCAGTTACTCTGCATACCCAGGAATATGAACTTCTTTATTTGCATGCCTGTGAATGCTTCTGTCTGCACGGTGTTTGACCGTAGTCAGTGTAAGACTGAAATGATCCAATGTGTTTAGAGAACAAAAGGATCTGATAAAAAGAGAGCTTAGGACAAACCACAAATGTCTGGTGCTCAGCTGTGAACCAGGAGCAGTCTGAGTAGTCCTGCAGAAATAGAAAGTCTTGCCCCATTTGCAATGTAGACAGGAGGAAAGGAAATGAACAAAAAGGGTAGTGAACATGGGAAGTATTTTTAGGCTTTTAAGGATGTTGTCTTATTGCAGAGGGTCAAAGTATGTGAACATTGACTCTGCACAGGGTGGAAGTCCTCTTTGCAGTTTCTAATTGCCTGTGCTGATAGCTACTGTAAGAAAAACAACACTTGTGCAATGCTATTCTGCATGCTCCTTATGACTGTTGTGCTTGTTCCTGGTTTTCTTGTATATGCAAGGGGCAGGAAACCAAGAAACCTGGTGCTATTTATATGCTCTTCTGGCTGCTGGCTGTAAACTAGTTTGGCTGTTTCCTTCCATGCCGTTTCCACTGAATTTGAAGGTGATTCAACCAGCATTAGTCTGTTTCACCACTGTGGCTACACCAAGCAAGACTCCTGGGATGGTTTCTGATCCTGCAGGTCATGGTCATTGCCTTGATTGCCTTGGAGAGGGAGAAAATATGTGAATAAATGTATTGTATGCTGTTGCTGTCTGATGGATAGAGTTTCAGGGATAAAATATGAGGGAATTATTAAGTTAGTAAGTTATAGATTTGATTCTGACAGCCTTCCCGGCATACAGCAGCACAACTTGTCTCAGGGAGGATTTCTGTGCAATAAGGTGCTTCTCAGTATGAGCCAAGATCTGCAGTATGAGACTGCAGATCTTCCTGTGCAAATTACATTTATTTTCTTAAAGGGTACACATAGAGGATCAAGATCTGGTCCTTGGGGAAATCCATCTGGTAAAAGAACACATGTCACTCTGCAGTAATGCAATCGAAAAGTTATAATGGAGGCATAAACAGACTCAAATAGAGTAATCTAGAAAACTACTATTCCAATTTTAGCCATTTTATCTGCAGCTTTCCCTTAAATTCTGTTTACATGTTTTTCAGGTAGGAGTCAGTTTGAATTGGAAACAATGCAGAATCTTTTATTTAAAATGAAACAGTGCAGTATCTCATATTCCAATACCATACTATTCACTGAAAAGGCTGATTTCTTGAATAGTATTTCATTAACTGAACCTATTTTAAACCATTATTAAAAAAATACAGTGATAAATAAACCAGAAGATTTCAAACAAGTACTTAAGCGTGATGTTGAGAACATCAGTTCTTTTGTCCATTGCAATTCCTATGTGATATAACTAAACTTTTATAGGATACAGAATTTGGGTAGTCTCTTTCTGTTAATGCAGAAGTCTAGCTATTCGGTAATTATTACGGTACACAATAATGAAACAATAATTTCATTCCTGCTACGTAATGCACTCTACCAGCTTTAATTAAACCTAACAACCTCATTAGTGAATATCATTATATTGGCTTTAGGGAGACAATAGTATCTAGTGAATAAGGGATTATTACATGGTTTTGGAGATCTGGCATACCAGAGGTGCCACTGGGCCACTGTTTGACCTTGGGAGATTCATTTAAAATCTCTGGGTCTCTTTTTGTTCACTGGCCAAGTGAGAACCATGGTGTTTAATGTCCTTTGCAAAACACTCTGCATTACATGGATTACAAATGTCCTGTTTGAGGTCTATGTGTTTGCAAATGAACTAATAGAACCACAGAAGTGCTGCCCAAAATCACAAAATGAGACATTGTCAGTTCCTGCTATAGGGGTCCCCAGATGCTCAGTAACATCAGTAAAAAACAATTTTCTGTGAATTAAAAGAACATCCATTCTATGCCATTTTTCTTTCTGGGTGCTGGTTGGGAGCAGGCTGCACACCCTGCCCAGACCCCTGGAGCACTGCTGGTGCTCGGGTGCCCATGCGGAGGCACAGCCTGGGCACACACACCCGCTCACCAGCAGAAGAGAGTGCCTCTGCACCGCCACTTCACATGTGTTTGTAAAAGGGACTAGATTGAGCTTTGTCTCCTCTTGCAATTTAATTGACTTTGTCAGCCTTGGCTGGACTGCAGCAGAGGGCTCTGGATGGATGCTTGTGTCAGGCAGCAAGAAAGACCCTGGAAAACAGAGAGGTTTTACCTGAAGGTGTTAGGACCTCACAGCTGGAATTGAAGCCACCTTCCTGATGTGAGCAGCTCCCAAGTGGTTGCTTCCCAACAGAAAAGGGGTGTGTGTTCTGAAAGGAAAGGCAAACAGGGCAGGAGAGGGTCACATCGGGTGTCCACAGGTGCTGGGGGCTGCAGGGGAAAGCATCAATCCACCAGCAGGTGAAAAGGCCTGAAGGAGGGCAGCAGCAGGTGGATATGACAGCAGGGGTTGGTAACGCTTGGGCTACTGGAACTCACTTTTCTCTCAAATGTCACATATTTGGTATTGTAACCAGCAGCAGGGTGCGTGTTTTAACAGAACTGATTTTTCTAGTTGCCTCTATTTCACCTCCCTCCCTACAGACTGCGAGGGGCACACTGGAGAGCCCCACATTTGCTGTGCTCTTTCTGAGACGGAAGATGCTTCAAATCCACTTTTGTGGGGCACAAAATATTTAGCTCCACTAAGTATGGTTCCTGGTGAGGCAGGCTATAAAGGCAAGCAGGACAGGAAATTCAAACCACTGACTGGGGTGTGGTATGTGCAAAGACACACATGCTGCCATTTCTGGCAGCTTAAAAGTGAGAAGAAGAACCAGCTGGGGTATAAGGATCATTGACATCCTTGGTGCTTACAAGAAGGATGCTACCTGGTTAGTGGTTGCAGCAAACTGGTCATTCATCACTACTAACTGGTTTTAAAGGAAGGAGAGCAGTACAGGAATTAATTTGCCCAGCCAGAAACTTCAGGTTATGAAATAATGCCTGTCACTTGTGAAATGGCTCATGGAAAAATGAACATTAAATGTTTGCACATTAGTATGTTTAAGATGGCATGTATCTGACTTTCTCCTCTTATTTACAGTAGCTTAAATCTCAAATATCCATTAAAGTTAAACTCATACCACCAGAGTGAAACTGCAGTGAATTTGTGTCTCCAGTCTCGGGGGGTTAGCAGTGGAAAAGTGTGGATGATTGCAAGTTGCAACATGAAGTTGCAATCTTTTCAGATTTACCCTCTAGTGATTTGAAGTGATTCATTCATCATGTTGGCTCAGTCCCTGGTTTCTTCTGAAGGAAAAACATGCCAAAACAGAGGGTCATGTGAACATCTGTCTACTTTCAAACTCTGACTGCCACATTTTTCCAGTAAGTTGGAACCCAAGCAAGCTTTATCCAGTTCTGACTTTGATACTCAACCTATGAAATGCAGCTGGTAACATCATCATTGTTATTATTAGATGTTATTAATATTCATATTTTACATAATGTAGCTGTGACTAGTCAGGGATGGCCAAAGGTGCTGAGCTGAGACAAATTTCCAGTAGGGAATCCCAGTGCCCAACCCCCCCAGATTTTCCTCTTTGTTGGACTTGATGCAACTAGGTTTGTATCACAAAGTGCACAACCAGCAGACTAAACAGCAGGATACATTGTCCATGGAGCAACATGCCTATGCCTCGGCCTTGCTTTTGGGGGTTGATTTCCATGGCTGATGGTACAGCTCTTGCCTTGGTGTCCATGTCAGTCTGTGCCCCGACGTGGGCCACGAGCCTGCTCCTGGACACAGGACCTGCACCCTGGACGTATACCTTGTGTGACATGGGCTGCAGGTGCTCCCAGTGCAGGAAGCAGCTTTTCCACACTGCAGACCAATGAGAGAATTATCTAAACTTCCTTCTGTTCCCCCTGCATCCACAGGCTGAGCTGGCAATACAGGCACATATCTGTGACAATTACCTGTGGCAACTGCTGATATGATAATGGGGAATCCGAGGGAGCTAACTCAGGGAAAACCACAAGAATTTGTGGCTCACCTAATACGTCCCTGCATCTGCCATGCAGATACTGCAGCATATTTCGGTACAACACTGCCCTCCGCCTCCTGCGACAAGTCACGAGTTCATTGTCACCCTATCCATCACGGGTCTCTACCAGCCTGTGCAGAGGTCAGCTTCACAGTGGAGGTGCTTGAAGCTCCCACTCAGAAGTACATATTCATTCACTGATGTCCATATTCGAGTAATGTTTAGGAATATTAGCTTTGTTTCCTAAGAAAACAGGTAAACGAGTTTGCAGCATTCATCCACCTATCTGTGTCCACCAGCCTGTCCATCTGTACAGCTGCCTGTTATTTACCCTCCCAAAAAACTTTTAACGCCCTTAAGATCTTTTTCAGCTACATTTGATGAAGCATTACAGACAGCTCTGAGAAATTAAATCCCCAACTGTGTTGTGAAAATCAGTGGACTGTGCAAAAGCAAGGTGAATAAAAGCCCACCAGCATCACGCAGCTGTAACTGGAGCTGCCACCCCTGCAAAGGAGCAGCTGTCACCTGGCCCAGTAGCACACACGTTGGCCCCGCAGTGATGGCATCAACACCAATGCCACCACTGTGTGCTGGCCTTCACCCAGCCAAGAGCCTTAGCTGGGAAGAGGGAAACACTGGAAATAGTGGAGGAACTAGGGAATATAGGAAAGGGGTGGGATTTAAGGAAAAGTAGGACAAAAATCTCTAGGAACTAGGGAAAAAACCTTCTCTTGTTCCTCTGTGAGAAGGCAATCTGACAGTTGATAATTTTACCACTATTTCACTTCAAAGGAATAGAAGGAATTGAATTAGTCAGTTAGATAGTGACTTGTATTTGTCTAATGGTTTCTATACAACACTGAAATCCAGATGGCTTTTCCTGGTGGTGCTTTCCTTGCCAGGACAAAGATTGCAGTTGCATGTGCATGTCCAAGGTGCTCAGGTACATTATATATAATAAAATGTGAACTCAGTTATTTATCTTCCTAAAATGTAAGCTTTGCTTGTCCCTGAGATATACGGTGGATCCTTAGATGCCTCATATATCCATACAGCTCCAGCAAATGCAAATACATTCACAGATGGTCCAGTCTGGACAATGTCACAAGCAGGTCATCAGCAAATCATGCAACAGGCATGTTCATTTAATGGATCCTGGTTCTGGAGGTAGTGTGTAGGTGCTGAGAGAGCCCTCCAGTCTCTAGTCTGCATGCCACAAAGCATTGGAAAGATTAATGAAAACATGCTCGCAGCACATCTGCCATATTATCTTTTTTTTTTTTCCAGGAGAAAACTGAGGCATAAGAAAAGGAGCCCTGAACAAGACAATATTTAGCAAAATTGGGCATAAAAATTCACTTGTGAAGATCCTACTGTTTACCCGTAACTCTGAGATCATCCTTCCATGATTCAGGAACAGTTTCCTCACAAATATGTAGGGGGTGAGAGAGAAACAGTCCAAACTGAGATTTCAGCTGTGACTGCAGCCTGAATTGGCCACAGTTTCTCGTGCTAGAGGTCATGAGTTTGACAGGTTCCTGCTGTACAAATCCCACAGCAGTACAGAAGCAAAACCCAGATGATTTCCATCAACTTCTTATAATTGTAAACAAAAGACAATGAGAAACATCAGGGAGTCACATTTCACTGGAGCAGAGAGACAGTGGGGGGCATAATTAGCATTGGAATTGCATCTGCATCAAATTGAAAATTAGTAAAAATAAAGAAAACTCTTCACTTTGTCACTTCTCACATGAAAAACAGCAATTCTTCTATGCATAGCAATTTTATTAAAATTGCTTTCTTACTACTTGCAAGATTTAAATAAAAAATGCATAAAAATAGACAATCCATTTTTCCAGCCATCTGAGGGTACGTTCCCCACATGTGCTATTCATGCTTTTAACAAAGAAGGGTGGATAGATACCTAATTGTTTCTGGATTATCATCTTTCAGCAGCAGTCAGATCAGCTTTTTTGCTCCTTTCTATTAGATTATGATCCCTTTAAGAAAGCTGACACAGGCAGAAGTCACACCTCAGAGAGACATGATGGAAAGCAAGAGTTTGCAGATACTGTGTTTGTCCTCTTCTCTTTGCAATTCGGACAGACTAAGCAGGGCTTGGATGTCTGCACCAAGTTGGTTATGGGGGGAGATATGCTCTCCTGCCCAAAGCACCACACTGAGATTCAGGGGACTGGGAGCTCTTCTGTCTCTGCCACTGGCTCCTGGGTGACCTTGGGGAAAAAATAACTTCAGTTCTCAAACCTTGGTTACCCTCAACAGTAAAATGAGGCCAATGATGCCAAATACCCATATGAACCCCATACGAACATTATGGATGAAAAGGTGTCAAAAGAGCTACCTGTGCATCACTGCTCCCTGGGATGATGGGCGACAGGACAGAGTGAAGCCTGTATAGGTGCTCCAGCCTCCTTTGTCAAAGGTGTCTTGAGGTGCGGAGCTCCTGCTTAGGAACATTCCTGTCCTTACACATTGTAAGCCCCTGTCCCTGACAGGGGGCTCCCAGGGTAGCTGGCTGGGAGAATGAGATGTCCCAGAAGGACCACACAAAAGCCCCCTGCCCTGGCAGGGCCCTGCCTAGAGCATTCCTGTGATATTCCTGGAACATTCCTGTCCTTAGACACAGGAATACATAAACTGTAAGCCCCTGTCCCTGTCAGGGGGCTCCCAGTGTAGCTGGCTGGGAGAATGAGATGTCCCAGAAGGACAACACAAAAGCCCCCTGCCCTGGCAGGGCCCTGCCTAGAGCTACCCAGCAGGGACACAAGGCTCAGGAATATCCCTGGCTGCCTCTACCATGTCCACCCTGGACATGTGATTCAAGGCAATATGTTTATTTCCTCTCTCCGTTGATGATGGGGAGCAGAATGCACTCCCCTAAGCCCAGGGACTTGAGCTAAGTGGGGCTCTGGTGTGAACTGTAGTTTAGAGATTTTTACCTATGCATTCTTTGCCAGCATAGATCAAACGCTGGAAGCTGAGCTGACAGGTTAATTTCATTGTCAGGAGATTTCAGTATTTCCAAAGCACGTTTTGTCTGGATTTGGAGTGAAACCCCGGAGGCTGCTGTTTGTCCTGGGAGGGAGCAGAGCCCCCATGGGCAGAGGAGCTGGTGGAAAATGGGGCAGGGTTGAGCCAGGGCTGGGCTCTGCCAGAGCTGTTTCTAAATGTAGTCATTTATGGAACATTTTGACCTTGTCAGCTGGCAATTCCAGCAATAAAAACGCTTAGTTAATTTTTTTTTCCTCTTTCCTGAGCAGCTCTATTCTGCCAATATGCAATATGCATTTGTCCAAAAAAGATATCTACAAACCACTAAGCTTGTGAGTTTCCCTCTAAAGACTCAAAAGCTTAAAAGCCTCTTTGAATATAGAGGCTCTTTTTATTCTGCTGCTCTTCTGACAATGTAGAGAGGACCCAGATAAGAATAGCTGTTCCAGAACAGTTCTCAACACAGACGAGATGATCTTAACGCTGCAGTTGAACACCCGTCCTGCATAATTCCCTCTGATTCTAGATCTGATCTATACTCACACAAGCATGAGGTCAACCTCTGGCTAAGGTTTGAACACCACTGAAAACCCACAAGAAATAATTGCTCTTCCTGAAAACAACTTGCCTCAACGAGTGGAAGTCATTTCATAATAGCTTGTAAGATCATAATTCTTCACTTTCCAGGCCCCAGTGATACAATAAGATAATAAATCTCACTGAAGAGTGATGTGTGCTGTAACTGACAGGAATATGTATGTATAGAATGTAAACCTCAAAGTACATCTGGAGCCTCTGAATAGGTGATATGTGAACAGTGAAGCTGACAGAACTGGACATATTGCACTTGGCATCATTAAAATTTGTTTGTCAAACTTAATTATAAACATAAACTCTTATCTCAGTTTTTCATCCTTCATTTGAATGCAGTCTGACAATTTCAGCAGAGCTGATTATGATTTATGTGGCTGAAAAGTGGCACTAGGTCACAATCCTGCTTTCTCAATTTGGTGCAAACATGAACAGCATCCCTAGATCATCACTGCATCACTCCAGAAATCACTGTATATGTGACACTGCAGAAAGTCTGTGCTGTCTCCCTGGCATATATACTGGCATGCCCTGACTTGGAGATCATTTCACCAATTTCCACATGGTCAGCTGAAAAAAAGACTGCAGTGAGGTTTTTTTTTGAAAAAGGTTTTAAAGCAGGTTAAATGAAATAACAAAGTTCCACTTAGCAGCGAAGAGTTTTTAACAAATGCAGACGCATTTGAAGAGATTAGCACACAAATAAAATCATTACAAAAAATAGTTAGGCTTTCCATTGCAAAAAATGTTCTAAATGTCCCGGGTATTGAAAAATTATGTGTATTTTAATGTATTTTCTTGTTTCAGTGCGTATTATTAATTATTTCTTACCAAAATATTACTAAAAAAAAGCCATCATTTGTATCTGTAAATGAATGGCAAATCACAACTTCAATGAGGCAGAAAAACATTCTGCTGTCTTTGTGTGTCTTTCTCTAAATACTACTTTTTAATTTTAGAAAAGGAAATCTTTTTCATTCAATAGAAGTATGTTTTGCAGCTAGTTAGATTGATTTGCATATTTTAGCATGACAAAAATAAAACAATCTAATTTCCCTTCGTGGAAGGAATGACCGGAGGTCGAATTCCTTAGCGACACCCATTATTGCTTGCTTTTGCTTTCTGTCTTCAGGTCCTTTCTCTTTTTTTGATGTTTTCCACCCAGGCAGGCAAAAACTGTCTCTTGTGTTATTTAGAATCTTCTGCTTGTCCGTCAGTCTCATCCTCCCCTGAGCTGGAGGTTGAATTTAATAGAGATGGAAAGAAGGACTGTGATTTGTGATAACGTCGAAGAGACAGAGGCACGTGGACCCACAGACATGTCACTGATTTGTGATTTTTTTTCCTTCCAGAGGCAGTTCAGAAAACTCTTGATCGGTCATGCATAGTCCTACCAGCACTGGACAATTCATATGGTAGAGCTTGAAAACACTGTACTTCGCCTCCTGGTCTTAGTAGGAGGAGTTGCAAATGTATCCACAGATGTCTCACGATTTGAAAAAGTAAGGATTAAGATCTTTCAGCCTTTGGCTTAATTATCTCCTGTGATGTCGCTTCTGTGGCAGATTCTGGGGGGATTCATGATTTTTCTTACTGTAGTTGCATGCTGCTTTTCCTTTACTTGAAGCTGTGCTCTGGACAAACACATCATCAGACACAGTGTTGGCAGCTCCAGATTTAGCCCACGGTTTAACAGACAGGCCTGAAAATAATAAATCATGTTAAGATAAAATAATTACTTAATTTATTTAAAATGAAAAAAAAAGGTTTACATACAGCATGCTGTGTTTGCAAGTGGAAACGTCTTATAATCAATCATGGCATATAAACTGTTTTAGATACACTGTTTAGGTGCTCTTTGAAGGTGAACATGCTTTCAAGACACTAAAGGAGTTTATAGTCTATCACAAATGTGCAAATAAGGTTTCTATGCATGTTTGGTTTTACAGTTTACTTTTCTTCACTTTAAACATATCCTCATTCAAAGAGTCTATATTGCAGCAGCAAGTGTGGGAAATGAGTTTACAAATTGAGGTCAGTTTTCCAGGAGTGCTTGCATGCTTAGTATTTGTGTTGATGTTTTTCATACATTTTTTAAATGCATAGAGAGGACATGCAAATGGGATAAAACAACACATAATCAGATATTCTGAGGGTGTTCCAGTCCTGGAGAGGGGGAATCCTGGCAGAACACTGGATCTTGCTTTGAAAGCCCCAGAGGACTCTGTGCAGGGGAGGAAGGGAAGTTACTGTACATAAACAAGCATGAGCACTCAGTTCCTGGGCTCCAATGGCACCGTAATGCACAACCCCACTGCCTGTAGCACTGATGGCTGACTTCCATGGGACACGGTGATTTATGGAGGGAAAGTTCCTATAAACAGGCAAGCAGCCTTATTTACTGATTTATGACTTAGCCTGGAAGAAAGAAAATAAGTGGAAAGAACAAAAGTTAACTCTCGATGAGAGACCACAGCACGTCTCCACTGTGCAAAGGTTTCAGCAGGTCCAAGGTGATCTGTGTGTGGCACAGGGGCAATCTGAGCAATGTAGCAATGCAAGGACACCAGAAACAAGAGGTGTCACAGTTTAAATCTACAACTCATCTCCAAATCACAGGAAAGGCTTCTCACCTGGTATATGTCTGATTGCAGGCATAACGCTGCATCTAATTAGATGTGTCAAAAAAGTAAAGCCTGCAAAAATAATTTCACAACTGTTCTGTTCTTTGAGGGGAAGAAATTATTCTTGCAAATAAAATTCTTACAGTCCTTCTAAGGATGTACATGCAAACACATACAAAATGCCCTGCCTGGGGATTTTGAAGCTTCAGTGCTGTGATTTCTCCTTCACTTTACTCCGTGGGTGCAGCTGAACCGAGGGCAGTAGAGGCAAACTCTGACACTGGAAAGTCAAGAAAAACGGAACTATTGACCCTCTAGCCAGTTAGTAAATAGAAACCCTCCTGGGCATAGCAGGGAAGCACATCCTCCACCCAGACTTTGGTTCTTCAAGGACATTGATGTGGGCTGATTTTCATGCAGTAACAGTTTGCTCTTGCCAGTGCATGTCTAACAGCTCACCCTGTGGCTCTGCTCTATTAGCAGTGATGAATTCCAGTCAAGGGAAACAAGTCAAGCTGCAGTATCTCTTGAACTTTAAAACAAGACACAGCATTAATGAGGAACATCACTGGCTTATCTCCATAGAGTGGTGCCTGAGACTTCCTTGGTTTTCATGCCCCCTACCAGTAGTGATTTGTAACAAATCAAACCCTCCTTTTCCCAATGCTGCCTACTGGTCACAATAGACCCTGCATATTTTAGGGAATGACTTTTTATTGGCTGCACCTGTACTAGGAGCCACCAAGAGAAGGAGCATGTAGAGCCTGGAGAGGGAAGCCTACCAGAACTGGCCATTAGTCCAACGGCACGTGCTGGTTTAACTGCTCAAGGCTGCACTCTCCACACTGCCACAGTAGTGACCTGTAGTGAGCCAGTTGCTTTCTACTTTGAGTGCTTTGTCTCCTGCTTCTATTCCCAGACCTTCTGAGAAATGTTTGAATAGGTTTTCTGGTTGGAGGATGAGCTGCAGTATATGTACGTGTGTGTGGGGTGTGTGTGTGTGTAGAGCTGGCAAGGAACAAAGACACACTGAAAACTCATTAAACTGAAAAAAAAACCCTAACATACTGAACATAAAAGCTAGTAGCAAAAGTTTAAACCCACCACAAAGGCGGAGAAACTGCATGTTAAGGCATAGCACCCTATGCTTAACCCACATCATCCTGCCTCAGGGTTGCGCTGTGCAGTGCACCGAGGAGCCACAGCATGCCTGTGGGAACGAACCAGTGGTGCGAACATGATCTTTAGATCCTGTTTGGTGAGTGGCTTCAGGGTTCAGGTTGTCTCCCATGCTTCCCATCTTGCTGGAGAAGCTCCCTGTAAGCACCTGCAGATTTACTTCGTTTTGCCTCTTTCCAGTCTGCCCTCACACCCCTCCTCAGTTGCAAGAGCAGTAGGGCTGGAGGTGAGCCCGGCAGCCCACCCGGCAGGCTGATGTGCAGCCACACAGCCTTTCCTCGTGGGACTGTTGTAGCTGTGGCTTATTGCCTGGCAGTTTGTTTGCCTGTTGGGGATGCCTTTTGTTCTGTTTTTGTAGTAGCTGGCACAAGGGGGTCTTGGCACAGCATTTTTAAATAGTCATCACGCAAATGGGAGACACATCCCCATTTGTCTTCCAACAGAGCAGCTGATTTGGAGCCGCCTCCTCAGTAAAATGCAATGAATCTTCACATTTTTCGTATTGAGGCATGTGCTATTTGCTAAGCAACTGGGCATTCCCGTGCAACTGTCACATCTTCAGGAAGGTTGCCGCCACCTTTCCCCAGGGTGGAAGATCTCACACCAAGCTGGCAGGTTATGCTATTCCTCTGCTTCTCTTACTCATGCCCAGGGAAGCAGGGAGAGTCCTGAAACCACAATCCTGGAAAAGAGAGAAGAGCTTGAGTGTCAAAGAGACTGAGATGACCCTGAGAGATTAGCAACCCAGAGGGAGACAACCCAGAGCAAGAGAGAGCACTTCCAGACAGACCCTCCTCTATATACTTGGCATGACGTGCATGATATGGAATATATCATTGGCCAATTCAGGTCTCAATCCTAAACCTAAGGTCGAATCCTAGGCTACTAATTGGGGCTGTGCTCCCTCCCAGCTTCTCCTGCACCTGCAGACACTGGCACAGCAGACAGGCTGAAATGTCCTTGGCTGTCCTGGCAGCAGCTATAAACATCAGCATGTTATCAGCCTTCTCCTCAGCACAAATCCAAAACACAGCCTCACACCAGCAACTGTGAAGAAAGTTAACTCTGTCTCAGCCAAAACCAGGACAGCCTTGCTCGTATTGTTATCACCTCTGACAGCGCAAGGGCATCAGGCTCACTAAGCACTCGTGGTGACTGATCCTTCTCCCAGCTGCCTTGTTCCACACACAGCAGAATTCAACAGTGCAAAAAATTTGATGTCCTCCTCCTCCTCATGTCACAGGGGCAGGATTATGTCTCCCTGTAGTATATGCATTTGGCCCCTCAAAGACTAAAGATTCAAGTAATGTTGCTTTTGCATCTCCCTGAGCAAGCATTCAACAATTCAATAGATCTCACCATTACTATATTTTCACTGATGTCTCCCCTGCATTCTTTTCATGCCAGTGGCTTAATTTTTTTTCAATGCCTTTAGCATAATCATTTGACAATAACTGTTTATAATGGACATCACAAGAGATGTGGAGCTCTGAAAACCTTTGTTGTGGAAGGAATGCAATAGCAGATTCCTCTACCCAGGCCAAAGCCTCAATTGGCATAAATCAGCATGGTTTCATTGCCAAACATGAAGTTTGCACTCATGAACATCAGCAAAAGATACCTCCCTGAAAACTTCAGTCCCCTGTATAACAAGGTTAATTTTTTCTCTCTTTGTGCTTCTGAAACCGTGCTGAATTTTAAACTTTCTTAAATCCAGCCCAGTAATTCTCATTTCTCTGAGTCAGAATTATTGACAATCAAATTAATCTATAATGAACAAGAAGGGAGCTTGAAGAGAGGTTTTCTATTTCAGATTTTTTTTGTGTCTTTCTCAGTGTCCTTCCTCAGTCCTAACTCCCTCCCTCCATCTTTCCTATCCTTCCCTGAAATCCTTCATGCTGATGCCTGTGAAAAAAATGGTAAACAGTGTATGCTCCTTTGTTTTGGTATTTTTTCCCCAGTCTTATTAGCTAGCACTGTATACATCATCATAATTGTGGTAAGATGCTGTCAGCATCACTGGCTAGTTTCACAGATTGCTCTGACTGCTTTCCAAGCATCACTAAGAATAGCTCAAGACAGTGATGTATGATGCTGAGTAGAAACCTGTCACTACAATGGCTCTTCTCTTCCCATGGACCTCTATCAGGAATTGCTAAAATGTTAGACTGGAGAATCTCCTTTGAAAGTTTGAGGTGGAAAAGGTGAGCAAGAAGAAGCTGAGGTGCATATTCTGTGTTCCTTATATCCTCTGGCTCTGAGTAACACTGACCACAGATATCATCCAAAGCTGGTTATCAGTGCACTGTTTGTTCATTCTGAGCAGGCAGTTTATTTGTAATTGTTAATCTGTTTTGTTGTACTGGCTGAAAATCAAAGCAGAGGGCATTTGCTGGATTAATGACCTTGTGAAGAAAAGCAGTGCATTAAAGCTGCTGCTTTTTATGAAGGGTTCAAAAACAGCTATTCCATAAAATATTTTTGTCTTGCATTTCTTACAGAGACAGATGCAGCAATAAGTGCTGCATGGCTAGAAACCACACATACATATGTGCACACTCTTAAAGGTCTGCTCTCAACTGACTCAAGCTTTAGAGCCACAGACTATTCTTGAAAAGTGTGCAAAGGCTTGCTCTTTGTTCCCTTTGTCTGACTTTTACGCCCAGTAGTAAGGACGCAGCTAACTAATGCAGACTATCTGTCCCACTGATGAAATCTGCAAAGCTGCCGCATGGCTATAGTGCCTTTGGGGACAAGAAAACTGTTTGTAAAAGAAAACAGCCAAAGACCATCCTTCTACCAATATTTGTAAGCCAAAACTTGTCTTTGCGATAACAGGCTGATGCACTCATTACAACGTTCAGATGACCACATTTTTCTCAGTCTTTCTCTTCCCTTTTGTTTTCCCTGTCAGAAAGGTACTCAGTAACTGCCCTGCTCCTTCTTGGCCCTTGCTGGGTGGAGCAGCACAGCAGGCCCAGGCTGGGGCTGGCACACCAGAAGGGTGCCTCCACGCCCCTGCCTGGTGGGGTCTGTCCTCCGTACAAGCCAGTGTCAGTGGAGGTCCATGCCTTGAACAGCTACAGGGGAAGGTGACTGAGTGACATCTGGTCCTAGGTGAAGATGGTCTGGGCTCTGTTCCCAGTTCTGCCCTGCTGTCCTTCTGGCACACACATTTCTCTGTGCATCGTTTTCCTCAGAAACAGTGAATAAGGAAGGGTTTGGCTGAAGAGATGGACTGACCACAGGGGTGCTGCCTCCAGTGCTTACCCCCACGGGCTGGCCCGGGGCAGCAGGGACAGCCCCTGGAGTGGTTGGGCTGGTGTCCAGAAGCCAATTCTGTGGTGGAGGGTGACTCTGGAGCAGGCTGAGTTCCCCTGAGCAACTGGGACACGTCTTACAGTTTTGTTTTGCCCCAAAAGACACCAGCATGTGTACTCAGAGGCTCCTCCACCACATGAGCCAAAGTGCAGCAAGGGTGAGCACCTGAGGGACCCAATCTGAGACGGGAACGTGGAGGCACTGCCCTGGCCTGTCTGAAGCAGCTCTAGTTGTCATTTCTCTTCTTGTCATCTGGCTCTGGGTGAGCTTTTCCTTAGCCAGACACCATGCTTTGATTCCCAGGAGAGTCTCCTCCTTGCAGAGGAAGTGGATGAAGTGGATTGCTATGGTCCTGATGCTGCCGGAGCCTGTCTGGGAGTCCCATCAAATTGCTGTACAGGGAGGACAGAGATGTCTACCTGCTGCTAAATAAATTAATTTCTGTAATAGTGTTTGAGCCCTGTGTCAAATCGCCCCCAGCCACTCAGAAGCCCCTGGAAGGGGCTCAAGAAGGCAGGGGTGCCTCTGGAGGTTCCCATTATGCCACCTCCAGTCAGGAGACAGGGCACAGCCTGTCATGAGTTTTGTGAGGGAAGAAGGCTTCTAACCCACACATCCTGCAATAAAGAAGGCTCATCTCCACCAGGTCCCTGGAGGCAGCAGCAGTTTGCTGCTTTTCTGGAACAAAACTTGCGATTTTTCCCCAGTAAGTGCTCCCAGTTGTAGCAGCAACTCTTAAGTCACGTCATGTTTTACTAACTTTGCATGCCTTTTATACTGAGTCGTCATCAAAGGCATGCATATGTCTTGACACAAAGTTATTTAAGATGTGGACCCTCCGGGTTTTGCCAATGGAAAGGGACATGTTCACCTAGAGAACTTTTTTTAAAAAAATGCATCTCTTAAGATTTATAAACAAAGGCACAGAGATGCTCAGATGTGTTTCTAATGCTTGATTTAAATGACTGCACCTTTAAAAACGCTAGACGCCACACTCTTCAAAACTAGCTTTCACTCTCTATGAAATGTACAAGCAAAACCAAATATAATCAAGCTTGAAACACCTGGCCCCAGCCATTGCCAGTTCACGTGCCCACAATTTTCGGCTTGAACCTGTACGAGGGAGGAGTGCTTCCTCCTCCACCCCAGACTGGCAGGGCTCAAGGGCAGCCCGGGCTGGTTTGGCTTAGACTCTAAACAGAATTAAGTTTACAAGGAAAAGGCCCCTCCTAAAATAGTTTCTTTGATTAAACACTGTTTGCCTGGAAAGTGGAAAGAGACAGAGGGAGTTCATGGGCCTTTCCTAATGGTATCAGGGTGCAAACCCACCTTCACACGCAGGTCTCATCAGACAGAATCAGTCTGTGGCTTCAAGGAGGCATTGCTGGAGGGGGCACAAGGAAACGTAGCTGACCCAGCCAGCATCTTCCTGGGGTGCCCAGTGCAGCAGCTGCCAGAGGTCAGGGCTGCCGCATCTGGAAGGATGCCCTCCACGAGGGGCCAATGACGGTGGGTAGCACGGCTGCGGCTGTGACTTCAAGGAGGCTGCAGCAATGCAGCTCAGTCCAGTGTAGCCTTGATGTGGATCCTGGCACAACATCTGAGGAGACTGCTGCATGCTAGTTATTTCACTTCGGGCATTTTTCGCTTGAAACAGCCAAAATTTCAGCTGGTGTTGAACTAAAAATACCCTGTTTCCGTGAAAGTGTAGCCCCCCTGCCCCGAGATCCATATATCCCATAACAGCAATAGTAAAGCACCCAGAGGAAAGTATTAGTTGGAGTCTAGGAGCATGCAGCAGATGAACTTTGCAGCCTGAGAACATCCTTCATTTCTCTAACTTATATAAGATCCACCCTGTAGATCTGATGGAAGAACATAGCCCTAAGAAATGAAGCCAAGTGAATATACATGAAATGAAGGATTAGCTTCATTTGATACTGTGTAACAGCAGACCTGTGTGCAAAAATGTACTTTTGAGATAATCCTTTTTTTCCTATCCTATTTCGACTTTGGAAAATTTCATATGTCTTGTCCAAGCTTACAGTATTTTTTAAGAGATAAGCATGTCATCATCCAGTATGCAGTAAAGGGTATAGAAGAGAGAACAGCCAATATGTTTAATACAAACTCACTAAAATGGATCCATTTTATTCCTGATTATAACAATGTGTTTAATATCCTTATACATTGAGACATTTTGTATATGACCATCAGAAGCATAGCTAATGTGAAACAGCACTGCCATGAAGCATTACACTGCCTAGTGTGGTATAACCAGCACAGAATGAACTAAAATTAAATAGTCAAACCGGGTGGTGAGGAGGGAGAGAAGAGGAGTCTGGGCAGAAAGACACCTGAGGGAGACCAGGTGTTGGTGTTGGGGCAGAAAACAGCTATGCAAAATGGTGTGCTGCAGCAGCTGGAGCAGGGTTTGGGAGTGCTTAGGGAGGGTGGTAGGTTGGGTAGGAAGAGAGGGTAGAAGAGAATTGGGATGCAGTATTGAAAAGGATAACATGAAAGTGGAATATATTTGGGGAGGCGATTGGAAATGCGTAATTCAATCAAAAACACTGATGTGTAAAGGAGGTAAAGTGGAGGGAGGAAAGCTTTGTGTGTACTGTGGATTTTGTGTCAGAACAATATTTATAACAGTCTCCCTTGCATCAGTAGTCCATAATCTCATAGCAGGGTTGCCCAGCCATCTTGGAGACCCTGAAATGGGGTCTCCATTAGAGGTAAACAGCAGCCTGTGTGACTGCACTAAGAGAAGACCACCAGAACCTCAAAAAAGCCTGTCATTCTCCACCACTACACCCTCCACCTTTACTCTTGCTCCAGGTTCAGTCATGAATCTGGACAAAACATTTCCTGCAAACTATTTAGGATGGAAGCAAAGGAACTGCTGGTTATAAATGGAACAGCATGTCTTTTTTCATCTGCGTATTCACAATGCTGCAAACAAGAGCTGAAGATGATGTTATTGAAGCAGATGAACAGACATCATCATCTTTCAAGTTCTGCACATGAATATGGACGAGGAATTAAATCATGGACAGCATGTGATATTTTAACCGAAAGCTACAATTTGTCCAAAATGTTTTCTTACAAGTTTGTGCTCAAGGAGGTTCTTAAACAGCTATCCATCAGAATATTTGGACTTCTTCAAGAAACCAGAATAACAGCATGAACTTGACAAATCAGACCAGAATGACCTTCTTAATGTTTGTTCTCAGTCATACCCTGACCTGCTGTGTAATGTGAATTTCATTTTAGTGGCAAGTCTGTTCTGCTATCCATCACTATGCATGACGGAGTTACCTTCTAAAAAGAACCCTTTTATAAACATCACAGAGAGTAATCAACCGTCTCCTGTAAGAAGCATCTGTTATTGGTAGCAGCTTACTTTGATTTCTAATTGATAAGATTTACAGGCATAAACAGCAGTGTGAGGATGGAACACTTATAGTTTTTGTTTCCAGCTTCATACATGTCTAGACAAGTGACAGTGTCCCACAAAGACAATAAACAGAGAGGCTACAGGCTAATAATTCCAGGTCTTGAGAGGCACTATTGGGGTGGTAAAATACACTCAGTATGATTTGCTGAGTGTGACATTAATTACATCAAAAGGCAGAGAGAGATAAAAACTGACTGTAGAAAAATGACACTATGGTGCTCCATACCTCTGCACTCTCTCTCCCCCTAACTTTCAGATGAAACTCCATGGGAAACCAAAAACCAATTTTATACATCACTGGTAGTCCTGCAAACTAAAACAGGGATCTATAATCCACCAATTCACAAGGAGTTTTGTCACTGCCCTCAGTAGAACCAGAATTTCCCTAAGATTTCTGAAAACCTATACCTTTGTCAAAAAGGGAGTTGATATCAGAGACTTAACCTCAGCCACCTCTGACTGCCTCACCTGATGCAGAAGTATATGTCCTGCTGATAAGGGCTGGCAATAGACTGCTCCAGCCTGTAAATTTGCACCCAGTTGTTATTACTGTTTATTATCACTATACGACCCAGGGGATCCAGCTAAAATCAAAGCCTCACATTTTAGGAACTGAATGCATTAACTTGCTTGAAATTCAACATCCAGCTAATACCACCACTGTGGTGGCAGGGAAGGGAGATGAAGTGGCCCCAGGCCAGCCTGTAGCAGAGCTGGGGCTCATGCCGCAGTGCCTGAGTGCAGGCGTTGGGCTGCCTGCCTCCCCAGAGAGCAGCCGCAGTCCATGGAGAGAAGACAGAGCTCCCTGGTGCAGCACATCCCCAGGCATTTTCTGAGTGTAACTATAATTCAAACTGATGGGATTTTTTGAAAAATGTTTTATCACCCCATCTATCTAGGTCTGATGTGATTCCATCAACAAAGGAGGTGAGTTTTCTTTTAGGTTTTTTGGGGGGTTTTTTGTTGTTTTTTTTTTCCCCAACACAAATGCAAACTCTTTAAGCTGCAGGTGCCGGGAAATCTGAACGTAAAATAGCAATGGGATGGGAAGGAAAAATCATAGTTCCTCAGCTCCCACACATTTAATAATAATAAAAAGATAGCATGAGACAGGGCAGATAATACTGATTTACTGCAACCCCATCTGCATGCATACATGAATATAAATATTCGGACTTTATGATTTATTCATTATATACATAAAGAGATAATGAACAACACATCTGCATTCTATGAATCCAGGTTTCATTGAGGGTTTTTATTGACAAAGTAGAGACAAAACCCCTGAGGATGAACCTTCTGCTCTCTTCCTATTATACTGTATTTGGGATGTCAGGAGGTTTTTTTTAAGTTAGTCTTGTATTTAAAATAAATACACAGACATCATGAGAACAATCATACTATCACACAGAGAGACAGACTATATCTTCCAGTTAAGAAAACACATTTTTTTACATGAATTATACACCTGCTTTGTTTTTTCCTGTTACCGAGAAAATCAGACAACACAGGTATTCACTCATTAATAGTGACTGAAGCCATAGTTTTGCAAATGACTCTGTATGAGAATGGCTTAGTGTAGTGAAATAAAATACAACAGTACAGCTGCTCAAAACGCCACAGAAAGTAATGATGATATATAGCAGTTGGACTTGATAATTTTCACATCAATTTTAGGTGTAATTGTTTTTAAACCTTTTGTACTGCAAATAAAATACTATGTATTTTCCAACAATCAAAACTGGAAAGCTTGTTGGGTTTTGGGGAAAAAAAAAAAAACAACAAAGCCAAAAAATCCTTTCCCGCAAAGTATTGGTTTGCTAAAATGTGAAATTGTAAAAACCAGTTACCTTCATTTCTTTTCAGTAAGAACTTACAATATCAAATCCAGGTGTAGAAACAGTTCTCCTGGAGAAATATACACAAGCCACTCTAGTATTATCCAGGTGTGTGAACATTTTTTTCCATCTCATGAAAATTTAAAACTTTTCCAGAGATTTCAGCACAGCTTTGAACTCCAGTGAATATAGCATCTGATTGTCCCACACTTTCAGCTACAAAGTTCCAAAGGTTGTTAACTCTGATGCCTATAGCAGTGCATGCTATCATTTCCATGAACTGTCTGAGTGTGCCTGCAGAAGGTGTACCTCTCAAAAGTTTTGTTTCTCAGGCTGTAAGATACACTAAATGCAAAAGTGAGCAAAAGCTGCTGTGACTTCAATGAATCTGTTTGCTCTATGCCCTTTCTCTGTAATTTGATAGCTAAAAATCATGTATTCTCTGTTAAATTTTGTAATTTAGCCACAGGTTCTACAAGAAAAAGTTGTTAATGTGCAGCATATTCTGTATATTTACTTGGAAACATGAACACAGTGTCTGGAAACTTGAGGTCCTCCCAGCTGAAGAAGCCTATGCCCCAGCTTTGATGGAAGGGTGGGCCCGATGACCTCCAGAGATCCCTCCCAACTTCAGCCATTCTCTTCCCAGTTTATTTCTGCAAAATAAGATCTCCATGTATTAAACTTAGTCCCATTGGTGATATTCCAGGTTGAAGTAAAACCAGTCTGCTGCAGTCTGCTCAAAGGGGGGCAGAGAGAGCCAGTGGAGTGCAGAAAAGGTGTCTGTTATCCCAGCAGGTCTGTGTTAGCCACTGTGCTTTTGTTGTGGCCCTGGATACTCAGAAAATAAAAAGTGAAGGACATGTAGTTCAGAAGAAACATTAGAAACCTTGAAATATGTATCATATATGTAAATAATTCTTCATCAAATTTGCCTAGGACTAAAAAAGACGCAGCTCATTAGAAAGGGTGCACTGTCGGTCTGCCTTGGCTGCTCGTGTAAACTCACTAGCAAGGCAGATTCACCATGTCCTGCAGTGCTGCAGGTGGCTGAGAAATCTGATTCAGCAAAGCCTTTGCCTGCACAGACGTAAAGGGAAAGGAACCATGGAAGAACTTGGGATACCCAGGCTATTGCTGCTGCCTCCGTTTCTTTCTGGACACCTTCCTTCAGCTCCCCTGTGCCCAGGAGCTTTCATAGATTTGGCAGTCTGAACCAGCTCCACTCATTATCTATATTGTTTCTCTCACATAAGGTCTTTTAATCATAAACAGCTTCTGCTCTCAGGAGGATATATCAGCCTCTGAAAACATGCCCAAACAGCTGAAGGAGAGCACAGGCCCTTGTAGGGTGTTTCTTTTTGTGTCCTGGTCCCTCCTGCTCCTTCAAGGACACAATCCCGTAGATCCCAAAATAAAAAATCTCTAAGACATCTTGATCCTCTCATCTGGTTTCTCTTCCTGCAACATTTTCCTTTCCCAATACTATGGTAATTTTCATGCAAGGGGACCGGGGTAAAAGAACTGATGCTGCTCCTGCTTCCTCCCTGTTATCATCCCACTCCCAGTGATGCTCCCTGTAATCGTTCCATTGTACAGCTGCACTTCCTATAAAGCTGAACAATGAATAATGGATGCAAAAACTAAGTGGCGTTTCAGGTTCATTAGTATGCATATTATTATAAATTTGTTTCAGTAGGTGCTGTGAAGCCACTCTCCTCTCTTTTGTATTTTGAGGTGTCGCTGCTTCAGGCTCCGCTAATGTTCATTTGGTATTCATTCATTTGTGTCTGTAGTTTTACCTGGATTGGAGGCTATTGTTCTTATTTGCAAAGCTTGGATTTAATTTCCTGTAGGAAGCTTTTCTTTTGTCTCTCGGGCTCATTCTCCTGTTATCATCCACCTTGAGAGTACTAAAGCACTGTCCTGCTGGTAAAATATAATTTGTTTTGTAGTGTTCGAATGAAAATTTTACCACTTCTGTCCTCAAAAAAATGAAAATCAAGATTTTCCCACTTTCTCATTCTAGCTGCTGTGCCTAGGGTGTCCTTTCTTTTAATTTCTGTTCCTGAATGCTAAATAGCCCATGAGCTCCTCAACCACAGTCCTGCAAATCCTTGCCACCTTTGACCCATGCCTAGCTGCTGGCAGAGGCTTTGCTGGTAATACTGGGCTCCTGAAAAGAATTCCTGTCAGTCATGTAGAAAGCAAGCCATGTAACAGCATTTTCTTACAGAGTCAAAGAGAAGCTACTTCCTGCTCCATTTCAGACCCCCAGCCCCTGTTAGTACATCTTGCAGTTATTCCCTTTATTTATATGGCATACATATTTTATTCATTCTCATTAGGCTGTTCAGTAACAACCCATTATCTTTCAACAGATTCATAGCAGATAAAACATTCATATTATTGCCCCTATTTTTATTTCTGTTTTATGGTATTCTCCCTCACGCATTCAGACTCCTGCTTTCTAACAACAGCAAATCATTAGGCCTTGCCTTCAGCTATTGTTAACAATGAACTGATAAAATGTAGTAGGATGCTGCAAAAAAGTAGAGCTGATCCCAAGTCTTTTTTCCTCTGCCCTATCTATATTGCACCAATAGTGGTACAGAGCTAGCAGCTCGGGAAAGTACAAAATGAACTCTGGGGACAATGGAAGAAAGAGACAATAGTGAGCTATAGCTGTGCTCTCCCAGGACACTTTGCACAAAGGAACAATTGCCCACAGCAGTCTCACTAAAATGGAATTTGCAGTGGATAATATGCAGTGTATACACAGCGCATGTAAAGTAATACAGTAGTTGCTGATAGCAGTTTCTCTGTGCATGAAGAGCATCTCTTATTGAAACCGTTTCTTGTCTTTGATGGTGTATGTAATGCCTTCTTAACATTATAAGCAGTGGTGTGTGTTAAGGATAAACTATCCAGACCAGACTGCCAAAGATAGGTGTTGAAACCCAAATACTAAAATGAGTTGTCCTACTTTTGATACCAGGAACCAGCAACCACATTTTGAAAACGCTGGTGTAAGTGACTCTCTAAAGATGAAAAAGAGAGCCTGTGGCAGAGAAAAGAGTAAGTCCTCTCTGCCTGGATCATCGTCACATTTGTTCTCCTTTTTGATTCCCACAGCAATAAAAAAGTCCAGCTCTCCAGTTCTTTGGTCATATGAAGCCAAAGATGAAAATAGATCTACTAACACTAGTAAAGGCTACAAAACCAGGTGAGCCAGGCTCTTCAGACACTCCATTAGGAAGCTCGTTATCTCAACTACGTCCAGGATGACTGCTCTACTCAAGGTGAGAGCAGATGCGCATCCACTGGAGTTCCCTTGCTAAGTGAGCCAAACCACATGTCCCTGAGGAGAGCATGAGTGACCACAGGTAAGCGGATGGCATGGACAACCGGCAGATCTAAGAGGTACAAGAGTGTGTGACATGTAGACATACTGCATGAGGAGACAGAAATCAGTCATAAGCAGCTCATTTCCACTTTTATTATGGAAAACTGCCAGCTTGTGCTAAATTGAACAGATACTGATCTCTGAAGTCAGAAATATGAAAAACTTAAACCTTACAAAAATATCGTCAGTGTGCCGTTCCACTGCAGAAATTATCACGAACACAGGAACAGGCACCTTCATGAGTATCAGTCTCACACGTTGTGTGTGCATGTTTATATGTGGATATATACAAAAAAAGTAAGGAAATCCACACATATACACTGTAATATTATTCATATATGTATATATACTCGCATATATCTCTATATACAAACATGCTTGTTTCCCCACATGTATGTATAGACAAGTACAAAAATGTATACATAGATACCATAACAGATATGCATATTTATCATAGGCTACCTGAAACAGGTTTGCTCTTATTTATATAAATATCCTCTCTCAGTTCATTTATATTTAAAACACTGTACTCAGCCACATTTTTGTTGTCAAGGGACATCTCTAAGGACACTTGCTGTTAGCCTGTCGCCTTTGACTTTTCTAAATAAGGTTTTACTGTATATTTCTTTGGGAATTTGACTGTGTGCAACAAGAAATAACCAGCTCTTGGATAAACGACATAACCTCTGCTGAAGTGGCATGAGGCCTGACCAAAATCAGGGCTAGCTTTGTCCTTTCGGGCACACCAGAAACTCAGTACAGCCAAAACTGAGTAACCAAGAACAGAATTTGTCCCAAATGCTAGAATGATCCTCTCTCTAATCATAGTTAGCTTGTCTTGTAGGCCACAAACTGACAAATTCTGACCTGACAGTACTTATTTCTCCCTTCCTTGTAGCTCAGTGCTGTACCACCTGCACAACGCCATCTTCTCCCACTTGGTTTATCCCATTCCACCACTCTGGTGGGGGTCTGGGGCTGAACACCTACAGGAGACGTGGTGGCTCCCAGAGGTGAGGACAGAGGCCGAACTGTAGAGGCAGGAAGAGGATGCAGCTCACTTAAATCCCAGCCTAATTCTCTGTCTGCCATGAACAGCTTGTGAAGGAGAACAACCGCAGAGAGAAACTGAAATCTCCACAGGAGAGGAAGCGTGACAGCTCATTTTCATGTTCTGCTCCCAAAACAGCAGTGCCTGCAAACAGGCAGCGTGTTGTGCTGAGGGGCAGGAGGCGGCCAGCGGGACTGGGCTCCATCCCGTCCCTTCCCATGCCTTCCCTCCCGGCTCCTCGCTTGGCCCAGCAGAGACAAAGTGCCTCCACACACTTGTGCCTCCAAGCTGTCACTTCTCTGCCTGCGAAAGGCAGTAAGAGAGCTTCCCCAGCCTCACAAAGGTGCAGAGGGGACAAACATGTTTCAGATTGCATGTACTCTGTTATTACAGCAACAGAGGCCCGGGAACAGATGACACATAATCAGCTTTCGAGTGTGCAGCACCAGCGAGCAAAGCTGGAAATGAGCCTGGCAGTTAACGTCTTCCCTTTTCTTTCTTTTCTCTCTGGGCAACTTTTTCTTTGTTCCTGTAGTCTACTTGATCCTAGGGATTTTTTGTTCCAGTGAAACATTTAATTTTTCTTTTTAATACATGCCCTGGCACTGAGCACCTGCTGCAATTAAAGCACTGGTATTTGACTCCTGTGAGGTCTACTCTATTATGAAGTCTTATCCATTGATTGTAGACTAATGAACCCATCAATTCATCACAGCAGTTCTATTACCCTACTGCTGTTGTGGGATATTGTATTGCTGAGCTTGGGTAAGAGGACTGACTCTCTTGCTACTGCACTGACTGTTGTTAAGGATGTAAAAAAGGTAAAGTAATCAGAATTTTAATATAGCTCAACTTTGTGGCCCTTCTGTGGCATGTCAGTTCTTCCTATATTAGGACTTTCTCATTTAAAGCAAATCAATTTCAGCAATACTTGCTGTTCAGAAACAGTGGGTCTTCAGTGGGATGAAAGAGGGGAAAAGACTTGATTTTTGCTGGGAAACAGTGGTGGACATAAAAACTGGTCTTTTTTTTTTTTTTTTAATTCGTATAAATTGTCTGGAGTGGGGCATCAGCAAAACCTAGAAAATCTCAAATTAAGGTAAGTAGAAACAGCAAGAAAGGGTTTCAACAGCAATAGCAACAGCAGCAATATGCTTTGCTACCTCTGCATCAGATGCTTTTTTTTTTTTTAAAGCCTAGTCTCAGATTGTATGTGGCAGATTTATTTATCATTCCATAGATTGCTTTCTGGTTTTTTTCAGGTTGTCTGGCATTATATTGATTCAGCACAGAAATGCAGAAACTCTCAAAAGGAACTGTGAAGAAAATAAAACCCAGGACCACAAGAGGAATTGCCTTTAAAGTATCACTCTAAAGTTTGAGCCGTCAAGAACCAAATATAATAATTCTGGCAGTCTTCATATCTTTCTTGAGAAAACATTTTGGTGTTGAATATGGAGTACGAACACTAATAAAGGAACATACAGAAAAATAAAAGAAACCAGACTGTTCTTTGTAATTATGTCAGAGAAATCACAATGTCTACACAAGAACTATATAAACAGAGGGACTGCAAGCACACATGAGAGGAAGGGAGATGTCTGAAAAAACAAGATGCCTATAGAGAAACATAGCTAACAGGAATGAATACAGGAATACAGGAATTTCCAAATTGTATCCCTTGCAAAAAAACCAACTAAAAGCTCCCGATACCAGCAGGTCAACTGAAGCCAAAAAACTGTTTACATTTAGGCAACACAAGCCCATAGAAAAAAGTTTATAAATTCCCAGAAGCAAAACGCCTTTCCAGCCAGCACAATCCCTGTCTGAATTTAGCCACCAACTCATTCACTTGTTTTTTAAGCCAGCTGTTACAACACATATAGTACTCGGATTATCTAAGCACCTCAGTTCTAGGACTAGCTTGTTTTTCTAAAGCATGTAATCTGACACCACAGTACAGAGAAGGGATTTAGGCAACATGGGCATTTTAATGCCATGTCCATCTGCTACACATGTCCTAACATAGGTTTTTCTGGAGGTGGGAGAGGGAGCATCTAGAGCAGGCGGAAACTAATTATCTTTAAAAAGGCCAACAATTAGCTAATAAATAGTGGTGCTGCAAGTCAAACTAATTAATGTTTGCAAAATGTTCTGGGAGTCCCCACGTAGAACATGTTACAGAAATGAAAAATATATAAAGTAATCTTCACTGATGTATTAATAACACAGAAGGCAGGAA